>NC_063065.1:27759620-27922120 GCF_018812025.1 Megalobrama amblycephala | reverse complement strand
ACAATGTCTTTAGTACCTTTCTGGACCTTGAAATTGATGGTTAAATTGCTGTCTATTGAGGAGTCAGATACCTTTCGGATTTCATCAAAAATATCTTAATTTGTGTTCCTTATGGGTGTGGAACGACATGAGGGTGAGTAATTATTGACAGAATTTTCATTTTTGGGTGAACTAACCCTTTAAAATGCAGCCATTGCAATTCACATCATTGCAAGCACTCTTTGAATTCAATAGCGGCTCTTAGATATTACAAACAACACAACACTTGCAGTCTTGGTAGTATACTCAAAATTACACACATTAACTTCTTTATAAATAGATTTTAAACTCATACAGCTTATGAGTTTGCCTCTTCTAGTGTACACTGGCTCTAATGTGTGAACAGTATTATCCTGTCATTCTGTGTTTCTACTTGCCTGTAGTACACTAATTTCTTTTCTATCATCTCTAGATGCTTATGGAAGCCCCCAGGGGAAAACATGCCTTCATTAGCACTTTGCTGTAATGTTGCATAAATGCTTCATGTGGCTGTAATCTAATAGTAGCAACATGGATGAAACGTGTTGCCTCTGTAGCTGCATTTAAAATGTAAGCAGATGCGCAGACAAAGGGTTGTGAATGAAAATAGGATTGCGAGGTTAGTGTGTCACTGCAGCGGGTCTCTGAGCATTACATAATGAGCACGACTGAATCAAACATGTGATGACTGCAACTGGGTTACTTCCCCTTGGCCACTGACTCACTTCCTGACACCACTGGAAAAGAGTGTATAGAATATGATGAAAACTCTGGTAATAAAGAAAGACATATAGATAATGCTCCAACGGCTGTTGTGATTTCTGTGCCACTAAACAGAATTGCAAAAATAACACCTTTTTTCTAAAAAGTCTCTACAAAAGTCACCACCATGGCCTAATTCAGAAGCATATTCCCTTAAGTCTTAAACCATGTTTCCATGGCAGGAACTTTCCCCATGAACTAGGGACTTTGGGGTAGTAATTTTGACTGCAGGGACCACACTGTAAAAAAATATTTTTCATGATTTGTTATCACAACATTTTTCTACGGAAGAGGATTAGGGCCAAGCAATAATAAAAAAATAAAACCATCTCGAGATTAAAGCTGTTAAATTTTGAGAAAAAAGTCGAGATAAAATGTTGAGAATAAACTCAAATTATTATGACTATTAAAGTCTATTAAAGTCATATTAAATTATGACTTTATTCTCAACATTTTATCTCGACTTTTTTCTCGAAAGTTAATGAGTTTTTTCTCATAATTTAACGAATTTGTTCTCGTAATTTAACAACTTTTTTCTCGTAATTTAATGACTTTCTTCCCAACATTTTATCTTGACTTTTTTCTCGAAATTTAACAAGTTTTTTTTCTCGTAATTTAACGAGTTTATTCTCAACATTTTATCTCGACTTTTTTCTCGAAATTTAACAATGTTTTTTCTCGTAATTTAATCAGTTCATTCTCAACATTTTATTTTGACTATATTCTCGAAATTTAACAAGTTTTTTCTCGAAATTTAACAACTTTAATCTCGAGATGGTTTTAATTTTGTATTATTGCTTGGCCCTAATCTTCTTCAGTATTTTTCTTTTGTCAAATCAACTTCAGTAATTAATGTGGTTCAGATAGCATAATATTTTGAGTTTCTGTTGGTTAAACCAAATGCCTTCATTGTATTAACTCAAATTTTTAATTTCAATGAACTCAAAATTAAGGCAACCAGGTAACTGTTACAGTACAGAAGGGTTGGAGACTGGAGATAACAGTTAATGATGTTTATTAGACACACAGCAGAGGTAACAGACATGCAGGTGACTATGAGGTGAATCTTGGAGTGAATGATGAGAGATAGATGAGAGATACTGTCTTTTGTGTTTGTAGTGGTGAAGATCCTGGGCGATGGCGAAGATGCGCTACGGTGGAGATAGAAGACACTCACACACAGACTGGGAACACAATCTTGGAGTGAATGATGAGAGATAGATGAGAGATACTGTCTTTTGTGTTTGTAGTGGTGAAGATCCTGGGCGATGGCGAAGATGCGCTACGGTGGAGATGGAAGACACTCACACACAGACTGGGAACACAGGAGGAGACTTGGAGATGCTGGAGACAGGTAAGTAGATCACTAGGAGTCCGTGAGGTAAGCATGAAGGTAAGTCTAGATGCGAACGAGACCGGACAGTGACTGAAGGTGTGTGAGTGTCTTTTATGTGGTGACTGATTGGCATGCTGATGGGGTGCAGGTGCATGTGATCAGTACTCTGGTGACGGAGCGTGCTGTGATTGGACGGTGTTGGAGCCTGGCGTGTCTGTGACAGTAACTTACTTTTTTAAGTTAAACCAACAATTTTTTACAGTGACGTTTCAGGTAAAAATTTCACCCTCAGAAAGTCCCTGCTTGGAAGGTAGTACTTCTTCAAAGTTCAGGAACTTTCAAGGTTGCTGCGTGGAGTCATCCAATCGAAATGCTGCATCAACTCAACCAGTCAGCATGTTCAGTGCCCAAGTCCCACCCTTGAAAGTTCTTGAACTTTGAAAAAGTACTACCTCGCAAGCAGGGCTTTCTGAGGGGTAAAATTTTAACTGGAACTTCATTTAGACCCTGGTTCCTGCGGTCGAAACATACCGAGTACCAGCCCAAAGTTCCTGGGGAAAGTTCCTGTGGTGGAAATGCAGCTAACAATGGAGTTTAAAAACTACGAAAGATGGATCGACGATGAGGTTCTGGCTTTATTTAGCTTATATGTGGAGGACGAAATCAAGCGGGAACTGGAAAACCGTGTGCAGTCCTATGTCATCTGACTTGATCTTCACAGAACTTTAGACCATGAAGGAAATGCAGACAGCAACAGGTCTGGGTGAAAAAAAAACATTCCTGGGACAAATTGAATAATTTCGGCTTTATATGATTTTTGGTGTTTACAGAGTCTAATGCTGATTCTCAGGACACATATTTCAATGATATCTGTCAGGTAAGCAGGTGCACAAATAAGCATGCAAAAGAAATACAGTGACTTGAAGAATATTTACTTAGAGTGGTGACATGCTTACAACATTCTTGCACTCAACACAAAAAAATGGATGTTGAAAAATTTTGTTGATATAACAACAATCATTCTCTCTGCTTTCAGACCATTTGGAAAACCTCATGAATTACAAAAGCTTATCGCATGCAAAAACATGTTGCCACAGTGATTGAATGCCCTGGAACAATCTCTAACAGGATGTGATTAAAAGCAACACAGTTACACATGCAAAATCCATCACAAATCAGTTTTGAGTCTGTCTACAAATTTGCTAAGACATGTCGTCATTGCCAGGTGCATCTGAACTGTTTTTTGGCTCAGAGAAGAATATTTTCTTGCTTAGAGATTGCGATTCATAGAGATATAATAGAGTTCTCAGATAAGTAACAACATTGTATCAGATGTTTCTTTTAAAAGTCCTTTGAAGACATAAAAATTGACACATTAACAGGGAACGTTCTCAGCTAACATTCTCGCAACGTTATGAACAAATGTTCTTCCAGTAACGTTAATAGAACATTCATTCAAAGTTATTTGGTCTTCAATAATGTCCTCAAAATGTTAGCACAAAAACATTATTTATCTTGAACTTTTTTTTTTTTTTTTTAATGTTTTAGTTGGACATTCATCTAACATTTTTTAAATGTCACTACTTGTTTCAGAACATTCAGAGAACATTCAAAAGTAACAATCCCTTAAAGTTTGAAGAATGATCAAATGGAATGTTTGTGTAACCAAGGAAAAAAAAAAGTTTTTAAAAAATGTGCATTCAGAGAACATTCACAAGTAACGTTTTCATGAAGTAGAGCTATAAAATCAATGTGGATAGAAAAACTATGATGATTTGGTATGATCAGAGGAAATATCTGAGCAGCAGGAGACTTGGGCAACTCATTCATGTCTTGTAGAAATGTTTGATAGATCAAAGACTATGGGATTTCTCTTTCTTATGGGTTTTCACCTTTGGCTAAATGCAAGAGCTCAGCTGGTTAAGATGAATCAATGGGGCTAAAGAACTGAATGGAGAACAAAAAGCTGATAAACGAGTGTCGAGGAAGTGAAACGAGCGAGAGACTTTACAGCCAGAGGCCCGAAAGTTCTATTGGAGTTGCACAAGACCAAACAGATGTGATGTGAGCAATCGTGTGGCTCAACTTCCTTAGCGGTGAGGTCATGAGGAAGTGTTCCTCGGCACAAATATAGAGTCCACTTCAGGACCAATTTAAAGTCAAATAAAGATTTTGCAATAATGTTTTCATTTCTTGTTTCCATGTCTTGCTTTTTTCCCCCATTAACATCAAACATTCACGCTTCTCTTATTTTAACTGAATTCAAGAGGGATATAGATTTGAACATTATGTGAATATATTGTTAAAAACATATTAGAATAAAGTCCCCCTGTAGTCATTAATAATGTCCCTTAAAACTCATCTTTGATTACCAAAATGACATATTTAAATGTTTTTCCTGTGGAAAAAATTTCTTCATGCCTTAATATTGAATGTAACTCTACACCCTTGCTTCATTTAGTATACGTGGATCTATGAATATGCTAATTAGCCCCGCCTCCACTCACTCGCACGAGCTCAGAGATCCACTCTGTTAACTTGCTGATGTAAACTCTGCACAATAGTATCACTTTTTACAACGTCTGACACATAACGTTAAGTATGATTAGCCTTTTGCTTCACTATGTTATCAAACAGCTGACGTGATTAGTTACAAGGTAGTTTGTGATGTCAGAAACACCAACGATTTCAAACCATGTTTTTGAGACTGTCTTTAGATCACTGCAGTCTTCAAAGGGTTAGTTCACCCAAAAATGAAAATAATGTCATTTATTACTCACACTCATGCCGTTCCACATCCGTAAGACCTTCGTTAATCTTCGGAATGCCAAAAAAAACAAAATAACGACTTTTTTAGTGATGGCCGATTTCAAAACACTGCTTTAGGAAGCTTCGGACCGTTATGATTCTTCTGTGTCGAATCATGCTTCGGATCGCTTGTCAAACCGCCAAACTGCTGAAATCACGTGACTTTGGCACTCTGAACAGCTGATTCGAAACGCTGATTCATAATGCTCCGATGCTTCATGAAGCAGTGTTTTGAAATCGGCCATCACTAAATAAGTCATTATTTTGTTTTTTTGGCACCCCAAAAATATTCTTGTCACTTTATAATATTAATATTGAACCACTGTACTCACATGAACTGATTTAAATAATTTTTTAGTACATTAATGGATCTTGAGAGAGGAAATGTCATTGCTCCCTATGCAGGCCTCACGGAGCCATCGGATTTCATCAGAAATATCTTAATTTGTGTTCCGAAGATTAACGAAGGTCTTATGGGTGTGGAACGGTATGAGGGTGAGTAATAAATAACAGAATTAACCCTTTAAAGAGAAAATACTCAGAAATGGTGCTGACTTATTAGTTTGCACATGGTTTGTCTTAAAGAATATATAAAACACCACATAGACATATAAACAACATTAAAAACTTGATATTCACCACAGGAAACTTTAATATAAAATCATGTTACTTATTTGACTATCCACAAGTTTCCTACGCCCCCATGAGGCCTTGCGTCAAACGTGGGAGCGTCTTCCGGTTCGAAGTAAACAAGCTGGACTTGACACTCATTCATTCAACAGTTGACAGTCATTCAAGATTTAACGATCCAAACTTGCGAACGTTTGTTTTTTACTTAAAGATTTAAGATTCCGGCATCAATATTTGAACAATGTTTTACAATTAAAAAAAATGTTACATAATGTATTAATTTATGTCAGGAGTGCACATCAATCATGCTAAATCTAACTGATATTTATATTGACATAAAAAGAAAACACAGACCTATTCAGTTGCGCCTGCTTCCATTTATTTGCGATCACAAGAACGCAAAAAACAAACTCCACTATGGCTTTTAAATCCAAAGGCTTACACATTTAGAAATATATTGATAACATACCCTATGTTTACGTCACTTTTCTGAGCATTTCTATTTATTTTCCTCTAAATTATGCGATGATTGCTATCCGAGGATGTTTGCGCGATCTCTCCGTCTATCTATCCTGATCCTTTCAGCCAGAGCAACAGAGGGAGCTAATGAGAAGACAACGGGAGTTATGAGTTATACGAGTTAACTGGAATGCGCGAATCTGTGAAAGATATGCATTTGTCAGGAATCAACAGGCACAGGGAAGAGACAGATAAAACATTAAACCAAATAAATACACGATTATAATCACATAAGAATTGTCTTCGTTCCTCAAGTAGTCTTTGATATTTTCCATAAGTAGCCTTTAGCATCGCATACAGTGGAAATGCGACTGGCTCTGGCACGCACGATACGTTAGGAGTAAAATATCACATCATACGGCTTTGGTGCTAGCATCAGTGACAGGTGAAGTACAGACAGCGGGTTGTTCATGTATTGCAGGGCCAGGATGCTCTTGTAGTCATGCAGCAGCACTTTTGTGGAAGGTCAGTAAAGTAAAGAGCAATTAAGGGCACGAAAACTGTTTATTGTATTGTGATATTAACTAATAAAGTAGTAAACTGAGATGTTGTCCCTGAGCACCGTAACGACATCTTCTCATAAAGATTTGCAACTTTACAAAGTAAACAATGATCCAAAAAACACTCAGCCTCTTCGCTAATTAGCACACAAAATACCATTGGTATGCTGCTTCCGCCGCCTCACCGGAAGTTGTACCCACGTTCTCTTTTACAGTAGCGCCCCGCGGAAACAGGTGGATAAAAGCCCCATAAAAGTGAAATACAGTAACACTGAAACTGAGACTTTAGAATTTTTTTTATTGAATTTTGTTTGATCTGATATCAATTTACATTCTCTTTTTTCTCTTTGTATATGACCAAAGAGCAAAACCCATCTGTTAAGAGACAGATCACAATCAAGAAACCAAGTCACTATCATAATTTTGACAAAAATGTCTAGTAATGGTATGTATGACTAAATAATGAAAATCTTGATTACATGTTGCAATCAATAAATTAAATCAAATGTTTGCATTAAAAATCCATCCAACCATTTTCCAAACCACTTGTCATGTAGGGTTTCGGAAGGCATTACATTTATTTGTGTAAAATAAAAAGTGATACTCCTTGAAATGGAAAATGACAGGAAATATGAGATGAAATCTGCCTTGAAATGTAAACTGTCAAGTATTAAAAAAGCAAAACAAAAGAACCATTTTTAAAGTGATGGTTCGTAACTCATCTGCATAGAATAACAGAAGGCTTGTCACCAGATTGCTGATGCAGTGTAAATTTGAGCCTAAAAACACAGCACGGGGAAAGTATGGGCTGTCAAGTATTCACATGTACAATAGGTAGCTTAGGCCAGAAAATCTTTTTGTTATTGCAATTCTACATACAAGCCTCATCAGCAATTTTTGAAACATGTCGGATTATGCAAAAAACACCGTGTTTGCTGATTGGTGCTCCTCCACCGACTCACACTCATCCATTTAGTGTTCAAGCTGCTGATTATAAGACACATGACACGGACAGACAGAACAATCACATCTCAGTCACTAAACTAAAGAGCAGCAAAGCCAGCAAAGGAACTTAGGTCAATTCAATAGGAATCTTCAGTTCGTCAGTGTATGTATGATTTTAAACATCCTCTACTGCCTGTGTGGAAACATGCTAGTTGTCTACATGTAAAAAAAAAAAAAAAACATGTAAAAGTCTTGTTGCTTTAGATGGAAATCAGTGATAAACGACCAAGTTGAACAACCATGGTGTTCGTAAGTGTTTGATGCTGTCATCATATTTCCCCAGTCTAATTCATCACTCAGGTTTAAAAACATTACCACAAGGCCGCAGGACATGCTGTCAGGAAAGCAGATATTGGCACTGGACATGTACAGACTTGTCTTGTTTTCAGCGTCTCATTCAATGTTGTTATGAGAAGCTACATGAGCTGATTCACTAATATTGAACCCAGTACAAAATCTGCACCCATGAAGTTCGGCAGACTTTCACATAATTAAATGTCTTTTATTCACAAAATAGTACACTTGTCCACCCTAATCTTAAGAATCTTAAGTTTTACTATTTATCTACATGTAAATTGAAAGTGTAATTACCCTTGTGAAAAAGAAGTACACTTTTAGTATACTTGTAATAGAAATAATATACTCTCTTTAAGTGCACTTAAAGGGTTAGTTCACCCAAAAATGAAAATTCTGTCATTAATTACTCACCTTCATGTCGTTCCACACCTGCAAGACCTTCCATTCATCTTTGGAACACTAATTAAGATATTTTTGATGAAATCTGATGGCTCAGTGAGGCCTACATTGCCAGCAAGGATAATTAACACTTTCAGATGCCCAGAAAGTTACTAAAGACATATTTAAAACAGTTCATGTGACTACAGTGGTTTAACCTTAATATTATAAAGTGACGAGAATACTTTTTGTAACAAGACTGGAACTTCAAACAGGACCGGCTTCTATGGTCAGATGAAACTAAAAAAAAGAGCTTTTTGGCAGCAAACCCACCAGATGGGTTTGGTGCACACATGGATAAAAAGTACCCCATGCCCACGGTTAAATATCCTGCTGGATCTTTGATGTTGTGGAGCCTATTTTTGTGCTGGAGGTCCTGGACATCTTGTTCAGATATATGGTATCATGGATTCTGCCAAATATCAACAGATAAAAAATCAAAACCTGACCGCTTCTGCTAGAAATCCAATAATGGGCTGTGGTTGGATCTTCCATCAGGACAATGATCCAAAACAAACATCAAAACCAACACAAAAATGTGTCACTGAGCACAAAAAGAAGCTTCTGCCATGGTCTTCCCAGTTCCCTGACCTGAATCCTAAAGAAAATGAATGAAGTGAACCGAAGAGAAGAAGCACCAACATGGAGCTGGGAATCTGAAGGATCTGGAGAGATTCTGCATGAAGGAATGGTCTCTGATCTCTTGTCAGCTGTTCTCCAAACTCATCAGGCATTATAAAAGGAGAGTCAGAGCTGTTTTCTTGGCAAAAGGAGGTTGCAAAAACTATTGAATAAAAGGGTGCCAATAATTGTGGCCAACGTGTTTTGGATATAAACATTTATTTCATAATGTGACTTTCCCCCCACTTTCAATTCTTTTTCTTCAATGAAAGGTTAGATTTTTGCTAATTTTATGAATTAAAGATCAAAAGGATAAAAAAACCTTCAAATTTTAACGTAAAAATATAGTAAAATTTAGGATGAATTCAAGTAAATCCATCTTGGTCTAATTTACTTAAATTCACCCTACAATATTTAGGCTATTTTGATAATGCTTTCAACTAGCATAAAAAATAATTTTAAATTTTTGGTCCGTTTCACACATTTTACCATATTTAAATCAATCCAGTTTATTTTCTTCCACAATCAGCACAGAAAATGTGAAAAAGTGCAGATTCTGTGTTGGCCCAGCGATGCAACGCCCAGACATCTGAGACCCACAGAAGGGTGTTCAGATGCCCTGGTGGACTATTAAACTGCTTGTTTTTAATGTGCTTTGTAAATAGCTGTAGACTTGTATGATACTTATAATGCATTTCCCTCTGTTAATAACAGTATAAACATTTTAGGGCCTCATTAAATTTTATACAGCCATTAATGCTAGCTCAGGAACTCAGTGTGTGTTATGAATAACACTGTGTTAACTGCTGGTGTATATGGACTGTTTCCCCAAGTCACTGAGGGGAGGGTTTCTCTTTTCTTTTCTTTTTTTTTCTTTTAATCTTTCATCTTTGATGCTTATACACTGACTTTTCCACAAACATCATGATTTCAAAGTAACTCAGTGTGTAACCATTGTCTTTAATTTCATTATCTAGTAATTCCCAAGAGAAGAATCGTGCCGATGATTATTCCTCTCATGCCACTGAAAATTCAATGAAACTCTATCTTCATGTTTTGCAACTGTTAAAAACCAAATCTGCATGTGATGAAACACATCCTTTGCAAGTTGTTAGATGTGCGAAATTCAAAAGCTTCTCATCTTACACTCTTTTCTAAAATGGTGCCCTGTAAACCCTAATGCTCAAAATACTTAATTGTTTTGAGTAGGACAAACTTAAATTTAACAATTAGCTCAGTTATGTTGTGAGTTATGTTATGAGTATTTAGAACTTTCTTTTTCTTTTGAGTTCACAACACTGACATATCTTAAGTAAACTGAACTGTTTCATTGTTTTGAGTTGTATGAACTCATTTCTTTTAATTTAGATAAACTTTAGTTTAACTGAAACTGGGCTGGGATTTCTGTTTCCCAGCACGCTTTGCCCATGGCACTCAAAAGGGAGAGTAAATGCTAAAATTGTGTTATATAATGTTTTTTTGTTTGTTTGGGTTTTTTTGTGCAAAATTAATGGATAAGGGAGATTTAGTAGTGATTAAGTGGCGCATTTGGCTTGGTTTGAGAGCAGGTAAGTTACATGTTTTAAGTTGCTGCACTCATTAAGTAAGTGTTATACCATGCTATTGTTAACATGTTAGCAAATTAGCAAGTTGGCATTTTCTGAATGGTCTTATAGGGTTTACAATGAAGTTAAATAACTCATTTGATTTAGAAGACCTCAAAATAAAAAAAGTTAATTAACTAAATAATTTATGTTAATTGCTATCAAAGTGTATGAGTTAGCTAACTCAGTACTTCAAGTTAGTAGCAATTATCATGCATGAGTACAATAAACTCAAAACTGGGAACATCATAACTCAAAAAATTTGATGTAACTGATTACCTCACATTTTTTGAGTTAGCCCAACTTATTCGGGTTTACAGTGTGGTTAAGAAACAAGTATTTCCAAGAATGTACCCAGACGGTCAAACAGTCAGTAGCCTTAAGGTGCAATTACATTAATGAAATTTTGCGGGCAAAAAAATAGTCCAATGTCAGTAGTGAAGCAATGTATGAAGCATCGCTCACAGAAGTCACTTTCAAACCAAGCAGCTTTCTGTTAGTAAATGCGACAAATCTGCATGACCAACTTGAACATGTTGCAAAATCGGTGTGGGGAAACTTTCACACGTAAATTCCTATTGCAGTAGTCCACAAACTGGGATAAGCACACCCCCAGAACAAAATGCTGTTTTGCCATTCATTTAATTCCCACCCTAAAATAACATTAAAACAAGCATGTATTTTCTAATAGGCTGGTATTTTCTAAAAGGTCACATGACATCCAATCAAATTATCTTTTGCGGTCAAAACTGACTGCGTGCATATGATAGGTTGCGTGTGGCGTAGGGCTGCAACAACTAGGCTAATCAATAAAATTGATAATGAAAATCGTCGACAACGACTGTCATTATCGATTAGTCGCGTCTGCCCACCATGTAGGGCTGGGCGATATATCGCATGCGATTGTCACGCGCATTTCGCCAGTAAAGCCGGTTCCCTGATTACCTCTAAATCGCCATCACCTGCTTTCAAATGGAGCGGCATTTAATAAAAAGAGCCGTAGTTTACTGACAAGATACACAATATCGCGTTCATATGAATCGCAGATGAATCGCCTTCGATAATGAACGCGATATTGCGTATCTTGTCAGTGAACAACGGCTCTGTCTATTAAATGCCGCTCCATTTGAAAGCAGGTGATGGCGATTTAGCGGTAATCAGGGAACCGGCTTTACTGACGAAATGCACGTGACAATCGCATCCGATATATCGCCCAGCCCTACCACCATGCACGGAAAATTTCTGCCAGTCGCGTAAAATTACAGCACTGAATAATACATTTCTATAAACAAAATGCATCTAAAAATAGTGGAGGAAACCGAGTGAGCGGCTGCGGGAAAGGTACGTGATTCAAGCTGCCCAAAACATGACAATACTTTCTTTTAAGCTTCAAGCTAATGCATTAGCATTAAAAGAAAGCAGATGTTTCGCCATTTTAAACAGACTGTCCATTCCTTCCAATTCAAAATATTATTAAATGTTTCATAGAAACTTTTATAAAACCTTTGACAGGAATTTATGTGTAGCAACGTGATGGAAGAGATGGCGGAGTTTGTGAATCGGGTAGCTGCGTAGATACATTTTGATGAAAGTGACGTTAACATGACTCGCCCTGTCAGGCGCTTTGACAGATGCGTGTGCTGTTTAATGTGTGATATGTTTCCTCACTGCAAGCGGATATATCCTTATCTGTAATTGTTACAAATTCACGCGAGTATTTCCATTTTGCATGAAGGCTCATCCTGACAGTCTGCGGTAAACTTCAACTTTACTGAATGAGCGACGGCACGAGCATGCTCGTCAAACAGACAGGGACACTTTAGAGAGAGAGACAATTAAAATTCAGCACAAAAATATTAATTTTGCTGAAATATTTGTTGTTGAATATTAAATTTAGGTTTCAAAGTCAACATGTAATTCAAGTATTTTATGAGAGTGGTAACTGTAAAGGGATACCTGTGTGAAACTGAATGTAAATGTAAGACATATCTTACATTTACAAGATAAAGAAATGACAGTAACAGGTCACTGTGTCCAGAGTAGGTTGACCAGACGTCCTGTTTTTCCCGGGACAGTCCCGTATTTCAGCTCTATTTTTAGTGTCCCGACTTATTAAGAAAAAATAATGTTTTGTCCCATATTTCATGTTTTCTAAGATTTCGTTACAACTGGGTGATCATAGAACGAGTAGTAGTAGTAGAGTAGTGTGTGTTCTGTCACGCAGGAACAGCCCAAACAATTCGTCATAGAACAAAATTACCATCAAATCACAATTCGTTATCGATTAGTGAAGACAGGATGGGCGGAATCATGCTTAATGACACAGACCAGGGCTGAGTTCAGCACTGACAAAACGTTGCAAAAAGTTTTTTAAACGGAAACGGTGATGCGTTGAACACCATGTTCTGATGACGCAAGAGATGCAACTATGGCAGCTGAAAAGGCCATTCTTTGTGTTCTTTTTGAAGAATTTTCAGAGCCTGATGAAATCGGTATAAATATGTGTTTAATAACGCAAAATGTGCTCAATATTACAGTCACTGCCCTTGCCGTCCAGAATAAAAGAGAACATCCCAATCGAGTGAAGGGATTTGTGGAAACTTCTAATTATTGCGATCCAACATTTGCCTCGCATTTCAGGATGAAAAGACAAACATTTCAGATGAAGGATTATCCACTACTTACCTCCGAGACTGTGTTATGATCTGTATGACCTTATTATTTTTATTGTGAGTATTAGGCTTATCATTATTGATGATCACTATTGTTGTGCTATGATATTGTAATATTTACCATTATATAATCAGAGTAGAATAGAAAAGTTTATGAAAGTGTCACTCCAAAATACAATAGCAAAATATATAAATATGTAGGCCTATAGTACTTTTATGTTATATGCATACCCATTGTGTGAGCTGTCTCTTTAAAGGGGTGGTTCAGTGTTTTTTTTCTAGGCTTGATTGTGTTTTTGGGGCACAGTTTAACATGTCTTAATGCTTCGTTTTTTTTTACATATTTTTATATATTTTAGCTTTATTCTATACCTCTGTTTCCACTGTCATATGAACATCTCGTTTGACTTCCTGCTTCTATGATACCACTCCCTCTGAAATACGCAATGTGCTCAGATTGGTCAGCAGGTTGGTAGCTGGCCCAGTGTATCATGATTCGCTGAAGCGTCCGGAAACGCCACACCCCTTACCATTCGTAGTTACGCGCTAAGCTGGAAATGTAAATAATGGCGTCTATATTGCTGTATCAAATTGAGCCGAATCAGACCCAGATGAAGAGGGTAAAGCAGAACCTCTGCAATCGCGGCTTTTAAAGGACGTTTATGAATGGTATTTCATTTAGTATTTGTGTCAAAGTGTTTAGATATGCTGTCACTGCTGTTTGTTAGCTTTCAATATACAGTTTTATCCTGATTAAGTCAGGGCTCTGGCTAGGCCATTCAAGAACAGTCACAGAGTTGTTGTGAAGCCACTCCTTCGTTATTTTAGCTGTGTGCTTAGGGTCATTGTCTTGTTGGAAGGTAAACCTTCAGCCCAGTCTGAGGTCCTGAGCACTCTGGAGAAGGTTTTCGTCCAGGATATCCCTGTACTTGGCCGCATTCATCTTTCCCTCGATTGCAACCAGTCGTCCTGTCCCTGCAGCTGAAAAACACCCCCACAGCATGATGCTGCCACCACCATGCTTCACTGTTGGGACTGTATTGGACAGGTGATGAGCAGTGCCTGGTTTTCTCCACACATACCGCTTACAATTAAGGCCAAAAAGTTCTATCTTGGTCTCATCAGACCAGAGAATCTTATTTCTCACCATCTTGGAGTCCTTCATGTGGGCTTTCATGTGTCTTGCACTGAGGAGAGGCTTCCGTCGGGCCACTCTGCCATAAAGCCCCGACTGGTGGAGGGCTGCAGTGATGGTTGACTTTCTACAACTTTCTCCCATCTCCCGACTGCATCTCTGGAGCTCAGCCACAGTGATCTTTGGGTTCTTCTTTACCTCTCTCACCAAGGCTCTTCTCCCCCAATAGCTCAGTTTGGCCAGATGGCCAGCTCTAGGAAGGGTTCCGGTCGTCCCAAACGTCTTCCATTTAAGGATTATGGAGGCCACTGTGCTCTTATGAACCTTAAGTGCAGCAGAAATGTTTTTGTAACCTTGGCCAGATCTGTGCCTTGCCACAATTCTGTCTCTGAGCTCTTCAGGCAGTTCCTTTGACCTCATGATTCTCATTTGCTCTGACATGCACTGTGAGCTGTAAGGTCTTATATAGACAGGTGTGTGGCTTTCCTAATCAAGTCCAATCAGTATAATCAAACACAGCTGGACTCAAATGAAGGTGTAGAACCATCTCAAGGATGATCAGAAGAAATGGACAGCACCTGAGTTAAATATATGAGTGTCACAGCAAAGGGTCTGAATACTTAGGACCATGTGATATTTCAGTTTTTCTTTTTTAATAAATCTGCAAGTCAACAATTCTGTGTTTTTCTGTCAATATGGGGTGCTGTGTGTACATTAATGAGGAAAAAAAAATGAACTTAAATGATTTTAGCAAATGGCTGCAATATAACAAAGAGTGAAAAATTCTGAATACTTTCCATACCCACTATAATAATACCCCCATAATTCTCATGGTATCATGGTCATATTGCCCACTCGTCCCATATTCCACCATGAGAAATCTGGTCACCCTAGTCCAAAGTGAATGTGTGTGTTCCTGTTAACACTGAGTTTGTGTTTTTGTTTGTTCTTTATTAACTTTATTATCTTCATTTTTAAACTGTCCTTTTGCTTTATAGCTCTTTTGCATACACTAGCATAGATATAGATTAAATTCACTATATAGCCAACTGTATGTTTTCATAGAATTCTTTTGGCACATTTGTTTGAAGGACAGCATTGGGCAGGATGTGGAATAGTGTTTTGTTAGTAAAATAAAATAAAAAAGAAAACTGATATTTTATCCAATTAATATTAAGCCCTAGTGCGGAAGATGCTGCCTTAGCAAATCGTACTCCATTACTGGTGTTCTCGGCAATGTACCTGTGTAAAAGTGGGGATTTAGCACTTTATAGCATGAAGAACAAATAGACTATGCATAGAGATCGATTTAAGACTCAAAGTCTCTTCATTGCAAAATCACACTCCGCATGTGGGAGTTTTTGTTCTTAATGTTTATAATTTTATATTATACAAGCAAGAATGTGATTTTTCCAGTTCAACAAGCAAAAAAGTGATATCAAGCGTAGTGGTAATTCTGGCAGGTCACGTCAGTCAAGCTCGCATTGGCTAACTCTCAGCTGATCCACATCTACCTATAGGAACATGACGCCTATCACAGCATCCTTAAATAAGGTGTTTCAATGGAATGCCCTAAGCCTTTGATCGCTGATTTACACACCATTCTATAGGCCTGTATGGATGTTTGGACCATTGGAGAAAAATATTATGTAAAAAAAAAAAAAAAAAATGCACAAATGAAAATAATATAAATATCATTATGAATATGAATAAACACATATGTTTGCTCTGCATTTCACCGGCATCATGTTTGACAGATTAGGTCATTAAAATTTTGAATAAATTAATTGAAAATATTTGATTATAGACTATAATCTGAATTAATTAGATTAATAGATTATAGATTAATTCTAAAACAGAATAATAATAATAATAATAATAATAATAATAATAATTAAACCAAAATGAACAGGTTTAATTATGCCTCCTCACTATATTTACACTGTAGCATTGGCACTATAGATATACTAGATGTATCTGGCTTTGAAAATGATACAAAAATACATTTGGACTCCCGCTGAGAGCTTCAGATAATGGTCCACATGGAATATATGCCCATCTGTACATCTTGTCACGTCCTCTGATATTGCTTTCGGCAGACACACACAGACCCGAGACCTCACACACAGTGTAATCAAAGAAGAGGAGCTACATCTGCATGCATCTTTTTGGCGAGAGAATGTGCTAAATCTGCCAGTTTATTAAAATTACGGGCAAGTCATGAGGAGATAAAGATGAACTGGCCTGAAATGTGAAGCCACAACACCCCCCACATCTAACATGCACAGTCGTGCTCCATTGAACAACAGATGCAGCAGTTTGGAACAACATAAGGTTGATTAAGATTTCCTTTGTGATAAAGAAGTACACTTATTATGGGAATAATTTACTTTAAAAGAATATACTTGAGTATTCTATTAGAATATGTATTCATGTCCAGAAATATTTTAAGGGTGCAATATATTTCAAATTTGGGTTTTATTTGGGCTGTGATTAGATTAGATATCTAGACTAACCAGCGCATCACAGCATCTCAAATGTTGGTTTGGTGGCTCTGAAACTGTCTGTGTCCAAAATCGCATACTCTCTTGAGTAGGTACTTATTTTGAACGAGTACCGTTGCTCTTGCCCGTTTGACACACATTATATGAAACAAATCCAAACACTGTCCTATACTAAACCAGAGTGTTTATACATTTTCAGTGCTCTCTGATTATATTATATTGGAGGGCGACAGCAGATTGAATCACTGGCTCGGGGGATTAATTGCAGGCTTAGTAGGTGTCTCAACACTTCCCATCTCCTGTGGTTTGTTCTCTGGAGCGTTGTGCCTCTTATGAAGAGTAATCTCAACAAACACACGACCACAAGACCATCTCTGGGAAAAGATTTCTTAATATGGACTGTGCCTGTAGGGGCCTGTTGACTCAGCGGGGTTATGACGGAAAGCTTTCAGTTGAATTGATGGTTATTAATTCTGCTGTCCAACAGTTCTTCACTTTTTTTCCCTCTGAGTTATTATTTATCTACCTTATTTTGTCCCCTTTTTGGGGGTAAGATGGGTTTATGGCACATGGTAATGTGTATTCTCTCTTATTCACAGAGTTTATTGCCAAATTTGTTTCTACCTAAATGGCTGAAAATGCATGGAGCCCATCAGCAATTAAGTTGAGGCAAGGAGGGAAATGGGTTTACGAACTGGCGCTAATGTTTGCCTTAATTTTATAATTTCATTTTGAGGAGCAGACAAAATTGGATTTTGCAGGCAGTTTTTTTTAATGAAAATGGAGGAAATCAATGCAGGATAAACGACTCTGAGTCATCAGCAACATTTTGAAAAGTGCAGTACGAATTCCATGAATAGATTGAAACACAATTTCCTGATGCTCTTCACAAAAGCTCATCAAGTTCTTCACCAGGAAACATCAAGAAACCCTATGAACTTTTTACAATTCACCAACCAATAAAATCCATATAAACTAGAGGTCACAATTTATTTTGACAATCCACTTTAGATATTCTACTAACTATAAGCAACTACATGTCAACTGACTCTCGGAGTATTAGTAAACTGTTAGGGTTAATAGAACAAGTTGACATACTTGTAAATTTACTTATAGTCAGTAGAATGTCGGTTGGGGAGCATTAAAATACAATGTTAAGCAGATATTAAGCAGACAGTATACTAATACTCTAATAACTGCTAGTTGACATAAAGTTACTTATGGTTAGTAGAATGTCTACAGTAGGCCCTAAATCCCCTGATCTCTCCCAACATGACTTTTCTATTAACATTGACGGTGTTCCGGTTCAACCCTCTTCCACTATACGAAACCTCTGTGTGTTGTTTGACTCTAGGCTATGTTTTGAACCCCATATCAATCAGCTTGTCAAGTCCTGTTTCTTCCATATTCGCAACATTAAGACCCTCACTAAATTTCAAAGATGTGGAAACTGTTGTTCATGCTTTTATAACTTCACATCTTGATTATTGCAACTCGTTGTTTTATGGTCTACCCAAAAAAGTCATAAATCGCTTGCAGTTCATTCAGAATTCAGCTGCTCGGGCCCTCACTTTTACCAAAAAAATCAGCTCACACCACCCCCTGTCTTACAGCAACTTCATTGGCTCCCTGTTAGTTACCGCATCCAGTTTAAGATTCTTGCTCTAGCTTTCAAGGCTCGTCATGGTTTAGCACCTTCTTATCTCTCCGAATTGATTATCCCTGATATGTCCCTGCCCGTACTCTGAGATCGAGCTCTGAAAATCTGCTTGCAGTACCCAAGTTCCATCTATCTAGTGTGGGTGGTAGGACTTTCAGCATATCAGCTTCTAAGCTCTAGAACAAACTACCTCAAGACCTTCGTGATGTCTCTGTAACACTTTAGAATAGCTCACGCTATGAAGCATTAGTTAAGCATTAGTAAATAGTTAATTCATCATTTATAAAGCATTAATAGACATCAGTAAGCAGTTTATAAATACACCTATAAATGCTTTTCTCTTGATTTATAAGCATATCTATAATGTGTTTAATAATTGTATTTTCATACTTTATTAATGATCAATTTATCATTTCTAAATTATGTATTACATTATTTACAATCCAAGTTATTTAGGAGTAGTCAGTGGTTCATAAGATCATTTATAAAGTGTAAGTAAATGATTAATAAACTATTTAAACATACATTTGTCCATCTTATTATTTAGACATATAGTAATAGTTACTCAGTGTGTTAATAAATGCTTTATTAACACATATTCCTACTGTAATTCATGATTAATTCAGGTAGTTGTAATGTATAAAACATTTAGAAGTGGTCAGTTAACTATTTTTGTGAGCTCATCTAAAGTGAGGACTGTTTATGCCTCGTAAAACTTTTATAAAGGAGATGTAAAGGATACAGAACACAGAAATATTTATTTCAGGGGGAAAAAATGAAACTTTACGACGGGTAACTTGATATAAAATTAAAAGTAAACCTCTGCAATTTCACAGAAAATAAAAATTCCTGTACTCCTCCAGAAAACATAACTGTGCAGGAAAATGAAACTAAGCCTTTTGATATAAAAATAATTTCTAAAGTTTAAACATTGCTGAATAAAAATGTACCAGTGCCAACATTGGATTACAGGAGAGCCAAAATACAACAAATAATGTTTTTATAAAACAACAATAATGTAATAAAATATTTCACAGTGTCAAAACTACCTAAGTACTAAATTTAAAACATTAGAGAACAGCAGTGCAGAAGATCACTGAGCCTTTAAATCTCCTTTGTAAAGCTTTACAAGGCATAAACAGTCCTCACTTTAGATGAGCTCACAAAAATAGTTAAAAAAATGTTTTATAATTACCTGAATTAATCATGAATTACAGTAGGAATATGTGTTAATAAAGCATTTATTAACACACTGTGTAACTATTACTATATGTCTAAATAATAAGATGTATAAATGTATGTTTAAATAGTTTATTAATCATTTACTTACATTTCCTAAATGATCTTATGGACCACTTACTACAAATAACGGGTTTGTAAATAATGTAATACTTAATTTAGAAATGATAAATTGATCATTAATAAAGTATGAAAATACAATTATTAAACACATTATAGGTATGTTTATAAATCAAGAACAAAGCATTTATAGGTGTATTTATAAACTGCTTACTGATGTCTATTAATGCTTTTTAAATGATGAATTGAATGTTTACTAATGTTTAACTAATGCTTCATAGTGTGCAGTTATTATAAAGTGTTACCAATGTCTCTTCTCTTCAGACCTTTAAAACTGCTCTAAAACCTCACTTATTCACATTATGATTTGTTAATTGATTGTTTGTCTCAATTTTCCCGCTCTTTGCTTGTTTTTGTAAGTTTAATGTAGATTAACTTTCTTTGTCTGTTCCATCTGGTCAATCACATGTTGTATACTGACTGTATACTTGCATATGCATTCATGTTATCTAGCAACTTCATGTGAAGCGTCCTTGGCTTCTTGAAAGGCGCTAAATAAATAAAACATATAATTATTGGAATAAAGTGTTACCAAACAAGATTTTCACATTTTCTGAAAAACATTTATGGTGAAGTTTTGAAAATCCCCTACCCATAAATTAACTGTGATTCTTGCCTTTAGTAAGCACTGCTAAGTTCTTAAAATAACAATCCCAGTGAGTTATTTGACCACAAGGCACAAAGTTAGCAAAATTGCTCAAGATCACAAATTCCCATGTTGCATTTTACATCGAAAGCTTTATTGTCTCATGGATCCCTCTTCACTATTTATGATTATGTTTATGCTTAAATTAAACACTTTAATCAGCTGCCAAGTACCTTTTCATTACAAGTCATTCCAGAAAGCAGGCGGAACTTATTGTCGCACCTCTAGCAGGAAATAAATAAACGAGCTAGTGTAGCTAGTGGCAATAATCAACCGATGAAGGAGCCAATGAGAATCTCAGAAGGCATCATTTATTTAGAGTGTTTACTGCCTGAGGCCCTGGGAGAGGTGAAAATGTGTCGGAAACAAGGCACGCTCACATGCCCTCATGCCTACTTACCCTCAGTATCCAGATCCCCTGCTAACTCACATAAAGCACACTGCCAGCCAGGTGGTTTTCTTCACCTGTGCCTGATATCTGAATGACTCTCTCATGTTCTGAGCTGTCACTGCCAGAGTTTGCAGGTTGCTGGATGCGGAAATGTGACTCGGCAGTTTGTGCTCTGAAATATTTAGGGTGTTATTCTGAGATCCAGCCAAAATGCTGCATATAGTTCATAAAGGAACAGGAACAGAAAAAAAATTATTGCTAATCTATGAGATCTGCTGTAGTAAATAAGACAGAATTTTCATTTTTGGGTGATTTTTCCTTTATATGTTGACTGTGGCAGTACTATACAGTAGTAGCGTGGTGGTATCAGGCGGTAACACCATATACTTATATATATATTAGTACTTATTATATATATACTTATATATATACCATGGTACTACATGATTACCATGTAACATGATAAAGGCAGTACCATAGTATTGGTTGAAGTAGGGCACAACTTAAAGGTGCCCTCGAATTAAAAATTGAATTTATCTTGGCATTGTTAAATAACAAGAGTTCAGTACATGGAAATGACATACAGTGAGTCTCAAACTCCATTGTTTCCTCCTTTTTATATAAATCTCATTTGTTTAAAAGACCTCAGAAGAACAGGCGAATCTCAACATAACACAGACTGTTACGTAACAGTCGGGGTGTACGCCCCCAATATTTGCATATGCCAGCCCACATTTCCAACATTATAAAGGGCATTAGACAAGGGCAGCCAGTATTAACGTCTGGATGTGCACAACCAAATCATCAGACTAGGTAAGCAAGCAAGAACAACAGCGAAAAATGGCAGATGGAGCAATAATAACTGACATGATCCATGATAACATGATATTTTTAGTGATATTTGTAAACTGTCTTTCTAAATGTTTCGTTAGCATGTTGCTAATGTACTGTTAAATGTGGTTAAAGTTACCATCGGTTATTACTGTATTCACGGAGACAAGAGAGCCGTCGCTATTTTCATTTTTAAACACTTGCAGTCTGTATAATTCATAAACACAACTTCATTCTTTATAAATCTCTCCAACAGTGTAGCATTAGCCGTTAGCCACGGTGCACTATCAAACTCATTCAGAATCAGAAGTAAACAATATAACAGTATACAATACTCACATAATCCGACGCATACATGCCGCATGCATGACGAACACTTTGTAAAGATCCATTTTGAGGATTATATTAGCTGTGTAAACTTTGTTAAGGCACTGTTCAAGGCAAGCGTGAGCTCTGTGGGCGTGGACCACGGGATTTAAAGGGGCCGCAGCATAAAATCGGCGCGTTTATAATGATGCCCCAAAATAGGCAGTTAAAAAATTTAATAAAAAAAAATCTATGGGGTATTTTGATCTGAAACTTCACAGACACATTCAGGGGACACCTTAGACTTATATTACATCACCTTTAACACTTTTTCACTTCCTCAGATTGTGTAAATCTGCTTATAGGGTTCAGAGGATTTATTTTATTTTTTCAAATATATGATCTGATCATAAACTTATTGAATTTAGCCTAAGTTTTCCTGTGCAAAAGAAATGCTTTAAAACATCTTATCACGACCTTAAAACTATTGATGTTGCAGCATTTTGTGCCTCCTCTACTATTTCTGATATCTCTTCTCCGTCACTGATCTGATATCGAAATACCACTCCATCATTTCTGGAATCGTACAGGATTATGCTCCTGTTAAGACCAGATCTGTCCCTTCCTCCCACTCTTCTCCTTGCTACACTCCTGAGCTTCATATCTTAAAGGCTCAAGCATCTTTACAGGAAAACTGACCTTGCTGTTCATTATTTAGCTTTTCTTGAACACCTCAAAGCTTACAAATCTGCTCTAAACTCGGATCGTTCTGGTTTTGTTCTGCTCTGATTAACAAATCAAGTAATAGGCCAAAAGCATTATTTGACACAGTAAACAAGCGCACCAAACCTCCATCTCATATTGCCCTAGCTTCAGATGAGCTCTGCTGTTCTTTCAAGAATACTGGAAAAGAAAGATGCCATCCACCAATGTTTCTCTTATGAGGTCGCTGAGTTTAGTTTTGGGCCTAATCTCTCTGGCCAGTCTTTGACTAGCTTTTCTCTGAATAATCGATCTGGTATCACTGAGTTCCTGCTCCTACTTCTCTCCTGAAACTTTGCCATTCTGTCATCTCTGCACCTATTTATCACTTCATAAATACATTTCTTGCCTCTGCTTCATTTCCTTTACCACTTGAAAGTGACGCAGTTGCCCCAGTTCTCAAGAACCCAACCTTGACCCGTCAGTTATATCAAATTATCGTCCTATTTCAAATTATCCCCTATTTCAAATCTACCATTTATTCCCAAATTACCGGAAAGTACTGTTGCCTTCCAGCTTCAGTCTTTTCTTGTTGAAAAGAATCTCTTTAATCCCTTTTAATCTGGGTTTCGTCCTCTTCATAGTACTGAAACTGCCCTTGTAAAGGTAGTAAATGAACTACTACTTTCTGGTACTACTTTACTCAGCCTCAGCTCCGTCTTTGATACTGTCCTGATTTACTTATTGTCCACCTCTCAGATGTGGGTATTTCCGGTGTTGTCTCCTATCTCTCTGATAGACAATTTTACATTTTAGTACAGGATTTTTGATATCCTTCTGTTCCCGTGAAGCAAGGAGTCCCTCAGGGATCCCATCTTGGTCCATTGTTATTCATCCTCTACCTACTACCGCTGTCAGATTTTACATCGACATGGGTTTAACTATCATTTCTGCGCTTATGACATTCAAATCTATATCTGTAAGCCTGGTCTCTCCACTCTAATTGATAAAATTTCTGCTTGTATGAATGAAATAACAGAATGCCTCATCTCCAACTTTTTGAAACTAAACATGAATAAAACTGAGATTATTATCACTAGAACCATGTCACTTACTAGCAAAATCCCTACTGATTTTGTCTGCAAGATTGCTAGTATTCTCATCAGAGAACTATGAAAAATCTAGGCATTATTTGATTCCTCTCCTCTTTGCTCACCCTTACCTTTTAATATAAGGCCAAACAACATGGCATTAATATGGTTTTGTGTAAAAATGAAAAACAATTAACTTCTGGAAACATTTAGTGTCAACTTGTTATATAAAATATATCAATTATCTTTGTTTTGCAGATGTTACATGTTGTAATTTTGGCAATAGCTGTGGGTCTGTGCCAAGATTTCCAAAAGTTCAGTCAGTCCAGAGATGATTGATGACGTATCTTCAGAAGTTTCTGGAAGCTCACTATTGATAACACATTACTCAGCCCCAAATGATGAGGAGCATATTTCATGGTGTAAAGGAAATGGAATTCTTCAAAAGGAAAAGTCTTTATTTAGCATACGGCAAAGTACTGGGCTTCATTTCCCCTCTGATGCTTAATTTTTGAACCTTTCTTTTTTTAAGTGGTCTTTCATCAGATGTGAACAAAGCTCATTTTGCTGTCAAATTCTTCTTCTGGAAGGTCTATGATTCCAATTTCTGAAGCAAAATGGTTCCTCTTTGACTGGCATATATTTAAAAGCTGACCCAACGAGACCTCTGTGGGCTAAGGGCTGTTGAGCTGGTGTGCTATTATTGGGGTAGCACTCTACTGGGTGAATCAGAGTTAATCAATGGCTCAAAGTGCCAAGAAACTGTTGTTGCCTCTTATCTAGTGTGCATGCTAGGTACAGTAGAGGTCCAGGTTACCTTGGTGAGCATAAACAAATTTGCTAAAAATACCCTGGTTTAGCCCTTGATCCTGGTTTACAGTATACTCTATTGATTGTTTGATGATTGCATTAGCTTATCACATTTTTCTGCTTCTTCTTCGCTTGTTTTTGGATCCTGAGATTCTCTACTGTTTCAGGAGATGAGTAATAGCACCCCTACTGTATAACAGTGAAAACATGGATTGCTGGAAAATTCTGTCAATGGCGGGGAAGAGTTAATATATTGCATGCAATAATAATCAAACGTCTTTGAATTATCTTCATCTGAGGCCTTTAATTAGAAGTAAATATTGAAATGCAATTATGTGTGATTTATTCAATAAATTAATCTGCATATCGTGCAATTAATTTTATTCAAATGGAGCTCTAATTATAGTAGTTTAACCCCAATAATGTTTGTAATCATTAAAAAAACTGATACTCCTAAAACAACTGAACTGACAGTACTTTTAAGTGAAATGTAATCTCTCATGTGCAGCATTTACAAGATGACCTTTAATTCATTCTGTTGGTTTACAGCTAATTATCTAAGATTATGATAGTACGCATAAAAGGAAGGTTTGTCATCTGCCTTCTCTCTAAATAAATCATGATCAGCTAAGCGCTTAGTGTGCATAAGAGCAGCCTGTTTTATGAGAGGTTGAGGAGATAGAAATAAATGTATAATTCTCTCTTTGGATGTAACATGCAAGAGCGCTACCTTGCCACCTGACTTGTCTGGCACCACACAGTCGTCTGCCAATTAAAGAGAAGTAAATGGGGGCAAGCCTCAGGGCATGGTTTGCATAATATCAACTGCATAAAACACAGCCATCTGCTTTTCCAGCCACTTCTTTCCTGTGATTGTAACTTTAATATGCTAATGTTTTAAGAGCACATGTGCTCCTCAATGTGTTCGTGGATGAGTCTGATGGAAAGTGGACTTTGTGAAGCCCATACTGTGATATTACAGCTGTGGTAAATCTGTCTTTGGCGTGCCAGTACATAAAGTTTACAGGTTGGCAGCGATCCACTTCTCTTTCTGAAACTCCAGTGTGATCTTATTAGTATTCATAGGTGTTCGCACCAAGGATGTCTATAATACCTGGAGTGCTTGACTGTTAGCATTCCTATGCATCTCAATGGCACTGGTAAAACAGCTATGGATACTGTAATGAAGTATTTGCAATGCATATGTTGCACATGGACAGATTTTTTATTTTATTTTTTCACTGACAACATACAGTCAGAAGAAATGTGCAAAGATTGTACTTGTAGGGGTATAACTGCTTATACTCTTAAAAAGGTGCAATCCCTTAAAAGGACAACTTTGTACTTTATCTACCCCTAAAAGGTGTTTGTACCACTATGCACCTTTTAGGGGTAAATATGGTACAAAGTTGTTCCTTTAAGGGAACTGCCCCAGTGTCAAGCTGTTTTTATTGGTACAATTTTCACACTTTTTTTTTTTTTTTCATAGAAGGTTTATTAAAGTGTATTTAATTATAATATTCAATAAATTAAATGAATAATCATCAATCAATAAAAATCATGCAAATAAATAATAGATTTTAAAAATAATATTAAATTATATTTAATATTAAATGTCTAATGAAATCATGTTTAATATAGGCATGCATTTACAGCTCACACATATACAATAATTAAATTGAATGAATAATACATTCTGTTGCTATGAATATTTCTTCCATCTAGATATTGTTCATTAAAAAGACTCTTCATTTATTTATAGAAGATGATTTACATTCAAGGCGCAGCAAAAAAGTGTCTATCCAAAAGTACAAAAATCTACGTGTGCACTTTACATATGAATACTTTTGAATATGCATGAAATCACACTGGATATTGTGATCACATTTCTGGAAGAAAGTACTGTACTTTAAATTCTCTGAATACCTCAAAGCAATTAAACCAATTTAAGATAACAGTGCTTGACTAATTACTGTATTTTATTTCATTAAATCACATGTACTTATATTTAGCAGTCACAGAAGCACACAAATCTTGTCAGAAATACCAATATTTTCCAATATTATCTGAACACACAATTCTTCAGCTGCAGTCGTTCTCCCGGGTGTGATCAGTCTCCGATTTTCCACAGCTCACACACGTTCTCTGAGGAAGTGTTTGTTTTCTCTGGCACTAAGACAAAAACAAATTTGCACTATTCTGGAGTCCCTGCACTACGGTATGTGGCAACAGGGCCAATCAGGAGGCAGCGAGTTGTAGGAGATGATGGATTAACGGCAAATGAGAAATTAAACAACCCTTCAGGCTGTGAGTACTTCCAGAGTTTGTCCACCCACAACTGAAGGCCACTGAAGGATCTGCCTCCTACAAGCAACCCAGCTAACAATTTTTGGTTCCCAGAACGTTCTGGGAATGTTCCCCACACATGCATTTTTAAAGTTTGTTTTTTTCCAGGAATGTTTTCTTTACAGAGATAGAACAGGCAGAACGTTCCCCAAACTTTCAGGTAACATTCTCCTAACATTCCTATTTTAATTGCATGGTTGGTTAACATTATAAAAATAAAACCTAAAACTTGTGGCAAGCAGGGCGGGGCCAAAAGCCGTGGGAGCAGAGCACCTGCGTGCCACACCGGTCTCGAGTCCCATGGAGGAGCTCCAGAAGGATAAAAGGAGGAGTGAAGACAGTGAAGTTCACGAGTTCACACTTAGAAATAATAAGATCCTGGACTTTATGTTGTTGTTTTGTTTTAGTTTATGTGGCAGTTGTCTGTGAGGGTTTATTTCACTTTGTTGTTTATGTTTATTTTATTATTACAATTATGTTCAATGTTCGCTGGTTCAACAAACTTTGTTACAAACCTGTAAGGACGTTCTGTATAGTTTATTTAGGTTATATGAAAGCTAAAAATATTAGAGAAAGCTATTTATAGGTTCACTTTAGGTTATTATTATTAAAAAAAAAAAAAAAAAAAAAAAAAACTCCCTGAATTCCCTGAAACGTTCTTGGAAGCTTACTTTTTGGTTACAAAAAAGAACCTACCACCACATGGCAACTTTAGGGGAACATTCTGTGTTTTCGGCTCGATACTCCATCTCCACGTGTGCCCAGTCCAGATGTTGACCATGTTGAACATATTAGAAAACCTCCTCTGATTTCTATATATACACACTCTCAAATAATGACTCTGGCTTCCTTCTAATATGGTGCTGCATCTTTTTTCTTGTTTGAGTTTGATGGTGTGGTAACCAGGCTTTGGCTTCTAGAGTCATTTTGTGGTCTCCATTGGGTTTCGCCTCCACTTGCTGCAGAAAATGTCTGGTTTAGAGATCAAGTAAACATGTCAGAGTGTCAGTGTCGCACGTTATACCTCTAGGCTGACATTACAGCCTACAGAAGTTTGATTATTAGCCTGATGCTATTCTCAGCCAGGAGCTTCTAAGGAAGCTAACCCTGCACCACAATATTTATTTGGAATTGAGGCTACCCTCTGTCACCACAACAAAGAGCACACCCTGAACTGCTTTTTCAAGTAGCAGCATGTAATGGATACCACTATAATCACAGAGATTAGCTGAGCTACTGTCACAGGGAGCTTTTCAAAGAGATGTTTGTCATGCCTTGCATGCATGATCGCGTAGTGGCTTATCGTCAATATGCAGAGCGATCCAAATAAGCATCTAGCGGTGCTAAATGCTTCCTCCCTGAATAAACTAGGGCTGAAGTTGTGCCATTTTTCACGCAGAATCTCTAATGACCAAAGAAAAGTGTTCATTTCTGCTGGCAGCGCAATCAGTTTTAATGCGAGAATACGCGTTCAGCGCCTCAAAGCTAGGAGGTGTGTTAAACACATTAAAAGCTTCCCAACGCCTGAAGACTGATTGCGGTCAGAACTGTCAATGCCATCGCCAACTCTTGTTAGGCCACCCGAATCACTCCTCCCACTCCGAGTGAGTTTTCCATTATTAGTCGCTATAAAAGCGCCAGGCAGTATTGAAAAGACAGATCAGGCCACGTCAGGCCTCTGTCAACTCATTCAGCTCGCATAATTAAGAGCCGTTTGATTTATGACACAGCACGCCACAGAGCAAGACTCTGCGCTTCTGCCAAACATGGGAACGTAATATAATTGCAATTTCATTCCAAGATATGCTCTTTATGAACACGAGAAACTCACACAATAGAAATGACTGCTGTCTCCAGGCCAGTGTGGGAGTGTCGTATTTTGTTCCAACGTAGAGTGCAGTAATTTACGGTTACTGCTGTAGAACGTGTCTGAACATCACCTGTTTTTCTGCTTTTCTGTGCTGATTTGAGCTGCATACTGAATTGAGTCTGTGTAAACAAAATGTACATTTACTTTAACATTTAGTTTCAAATAAATGCCGTTCTTTTAAATTGTCTGTTCATCAAAACATCAGAAATCAGAAATGTTTCTTGAGCAGCAAATATATATATATATATACACATATATTTGTCCTACTCTGGCATTCCCAGTCAATTCTCAATATTCCCAATATTTGTTCACACTTGCTAACATCCATCCATTTTTCAAACCGTTTAAAATTAACATTGTGCCATTTTGGAAAACATGTTTCCATGACAACAAATCTAAGTGTAATATCAGATTTGAACACATGTATGGGTTTGCTTTGGATATATTTGCTTCAGGTATGATTCCGTTATCTTAATTTGCAGTACAGCTGATTATGCATCATCTCAAGACCAATGAGGGTGTTTTTATGGCAAGCCGTTTTGACTTTTATTCATTCTTAGGATATGAATTCTTGATATCAACAATTCAATTATTGATATCAGGAATTACATTTCCACTAGGAACAATGTTAATTCTTGATACCAACAATTGAATTTTCACTATAGGTAAAATGCAAATTTTTATATCAAGAATTACATTTCCACTAGTACACTCTAAAAAATGCTGGGTTAAAAACAACCCAAGTTGGGTTGAAAATGGACAAACCCAGCGATTGGGTTGTTTTAACCCAGCGGTTGGGTTAAATGTTTGCCCAACCTGCTGGGTAGTTTTATTTAAACCAACTATTGTTTAAAAATTGCTATATGGCTAGCTTAAAATGAACCCAAAATAGTTGGGAAATTAAAAACCAGATGCAATTAGAGGCAACAATAATAGACAAAAGGTGAATGTTTATTAATAAGCTTTAATATTTTATTAATATAAATGTAATAGTTTAATAGTTTATTAATATACATTTATTAATAAGCAATTTAATAAATGTTTATTGTTTAATAATTATTCATTGAACATTAATAAATGTTCATTTCCAACATACTTTGGGTTAATTTTAATTAAGCAATACAGTAATTTTTAAACAATAGTTGAGTTAAATAAAACTACCCAGCAGGTTGGGCAAACATTTAATCCTACCGCTGGGTTAAAACAACCCAATTGCTGGGTTTGTCCATTTTCAACCCAACTTGGGTTGTTTTTAACCCAACGTTTTTTAGAGTGTAAAAACTAGAATTCTTGATATATGTAATTGTATTTTCACTAGTGAAATGTCACCATAGGCTGCCATTCAAATTCAATTGTTGATATCAAGAATTGATTTCTTACTAGTTGAAATTCCAATTTCACATATCAGAAATACAATTCTTACTAGTAAGAATAATATTTTTTATGTAATTAATTACTTTGTTACCAGTGTAAATATCTATTCTTGATATCAACAATTGAATTGCTACAAGTAACAATGTTAATTTTTGATATCAATAATTTGATTGTCACTAGTGACAATGTTAGTTTCTGATATCATGAATGTGATTGTTACTAGTAAGAAAGCCATTTTAGATATCTGAAATTATATTGAAAAATGAACATTTTTACTATTAGCAATTCAATTGTTATATCAAGAACTGATGTTTCAACTAGTGCCAATTGAATTTTTTGAAATAATAAAGTAATTAAACAAGTGAAACCCTTTAAACATTTAAAAAACATTTAAAAAGCCAGTGCATTAGCTGATGATTTTTTTTAAGAAATCCAAAATAATTCCTGGTTTAAAATGCGCTATAAAGTTGCGGCCAACTTTTACTTTCAAATGGAGCAGCTTTCTGTTCGTGAATGAGAAAAATTCACATTTTTACTAGTAACAATGTAATTATTCATATCAAAAATTATGATTTTTACTAGTAAGAATTGTATTTCTGACATGTGAAATTGGAATTTCAACTAGTAAGAAATCGATTCTTGATATCAACAATTGAATTTGAATGGCAGCCTATGGTGACATTTCACTAGTGAAAATACAATTATTTACAGATATCAAGAATTATGAAATTGTTGATATCAAAAAATAGCATTTTAACAATTGAATTGTTGATATCAAGAATTAACATTGATACTAGTGGAAATGTAATTCCTGTTGATATCAAGAATTCATATCCTGAGAATGAATAAAAGTCAAAACGGCTTGCCATATAACGTTTTGCTTGCTCCATCCAACTCTCTCATATTTCCAAATCTGGAAAGGACCATCTATGTGTTTGGTGGCAACACAGTAAGTCCACTTGGGTGGTGGCATTGCCTTTCAGGTTTAGTGAGAATATTTACTGTGTAACAGTTCTGCATAGTTGGTGGGAACGTTGTCTTTGACCTCATACGTACCTGTTAGCTCATGTCACCGTAGCTTACGGCTCACTTCCAGCTCACTTCCAGCTGTTTGTTTGTTTGCTCTGGACGTCTGTCTGAATCAAATTTCAGTTCTGTTGATCAGAAAGGACTGACCAATTTAAACCTTTTACTGCTGTGCGATGGAAGAGCGACTCAGAGAAGTATTCTATTATAAAAGACCTCTGCTCCACGCTGCCCTCCCTCTTTCCCAGAAGTACAGCCATCTTCCAAGAAGCAGCGATGCTATCTTCGCTGCTCTCCAAATGAAGGTCTTATTCATCAGTGATGCTGTGTCTTTCTCTTATCTGCTCTGCCCTTTTCTTATAAAAACATTTTTAAGGGGCAGCCTGCAGAATTCATGTTCTCAATCAGAGCCGTTGAGAGCTCAGCCTGTGTTCCAGTAACAAATCCCGCACAATATGCCTTCCCAGTCATCTTAAGCCAGTAATAAGCCACTGGCACAGATACAGTGCATTGAACTCGATAATACTCAGGATGAGAGCGTACATTATTCATTTGCCCTCATAATTTGGAGGGTTTCTTTTTCCAAAATGTGTCATACTAGGATTTTCCCCACTTGACAAGGCTTTGAAAACGAGAAAGGGCGAGACAGCCAGAGAACGACAGCTTTTTGCTTATGTTCACAGGGCGATGTGGGAACAATAATGAGAGTGGCGTTCAAACGAACAGATGAATAAATAATCAGTTTTCGGTCTGCAAGGATTAGTTCAAAGGCTGTCGCTAACTTAAGAGAGGGTGTAGGCTTGTTTCCACATGAGAAACAACTATGATTTATTCAGGTCCCTTACCTTTAGCACTCACCGCTTTGGAAGTGTATCAGTAGTTTCCAGTGAGAATCACACGGAAGGTACAAGAAAAGGACAAAGAAAGTTTTTGACAAAAGAGGAATTATGCTGCGCTTGTTCCCGGCACTTCTAGACCATTGCAATTAAAAGAAGTGAAGGGTTTTTTATGGATGCTGGGTGGCAGCCATGCAGATTTATCGGAAACTCGTAGACAGTCGCTACTGTTGCTGCCAGATACAGTGAACTATGCCCACAGTGCTGGGGAGTTTGAGCGCAAAGTGAGTACATGGACAACAAACATTAGTGTAATTGCATTTCTGTGCTGTTAATCACACATGGTGGCAAAGAACCTTTGCGTCACACCATAGCTTCTCACAAGAGGACCAGCACAAAATGATGAAGCTTTCCACAGAATTGGAAAGCCAGCCATTTACAAAGCTCAACATACCTCATGGCCTTATGTACGATTGTTGTATATTTTGGCTAATTTTACACATTTTAATTTAACACATTTTACCATATTTAAAGGGGTGGTATAATGCCACGTTTACAAGATGTAAAATAAGTCCCCAGAGTGTGTATGTGAAGTTTTAGCTCAAAATACCTTACATATTATTTTTTATAGCATGTTAAATTTGTTACTTTTTGAGGGTGATCAAAAACACTCTGTTTTTGTGTGTGTCCCTTTAAATGCAAATGAGCTGCTGCTCTCGAAAGGGGGCGGAGTTTCAGAAGCTCCTGTTAGCACTTAGCAGCGCCTCACATTACCTCACGCAGACTCATTGAAAATGTCAGAAACCTCAGCCTTTTATGTTCAAAACGGAGTCGGACAATGAGGGAGAGACTCAAGAAGAAGTGACAACATTTTGAATGCAACAGGACGCTTCTGAACGGTTAGTTGATGAATTTATGTAGCTGATGTGGAGTTAACTATCTTAAAGTCATTGATTAGCATATTCTGTCATGATAGTCTATAAATCACTCATGTGGGAACTGCTGTAAGATCCTACAGAGCCAGAGAATATATGCTGCATGAAGAATAGAACAGGTATAGTTTAGTTCAGTTAAGGTTATAACTTGTCATTTCGTCATCTTGCTTTTATGACATGCTATTGCATTTGTGTTATGTACTGTAGTGCAGTAACATGACCTCACCCCCTTTGTTGTGTGTTCTGGAGGGCAGGGTTCATGACATTTCTAGAGTTAGTGACGTCACTACAACCCGTTGTAGTCCCTACCAGCTGTTTGTTGTAGTCCTTAAACAGAGAATTCTTTAAAAGACAATATCTCCGTTTGCATTGAACTTTCAGCGCTGTAACTTTGCAGATATTGTTTTTGCTCAAGCAGCAACATTACAAACTAACTAAAGTTGAACAAGTGAAATCGCAATGATTTTTGACCTTTAAACATTTAAAAAACATTTAAAAAGCCAGTGCAGTAAATGGCTATCATAGTAAGAGTGGAGTTAATTAGTTAGCTGTTAATTTTTTTAGAAGAATGCAAAATAATTCATGGTTTAAAATTCGTTATAAAGCTGCGGCCAACTTTTACTTTCAAATGGAGCAGCTTTCTGTTCGTGAATGAGGCGATTTCGCATGACTTAAACTTAAACACAATATAAAATCTGCATGGGGAATGTTTTTTTTTAGCGTCGCGCAAAACTCCTGGTTGCACGTATTCCTATTGAAATGACTTGGATTTTGTCCAAGAAAATTCACTGAACATCAGCAAATGTGACCGAATGGCTCATCAGGGCACTGAATAATACTGTATTTGATGCTGCAAGTGACAAAGTAACCTGCGCTGTTAACTGCAAATTAGAGTTGTCAAAAGTACGTACTTCGGGTTCGCATTGAGCGCGGTTGAGCGGATTCGTAAACACCTCTGATTGGCCATTGTGCTCACGTGCTCATCAGATATGTCTGTGATTGGCTACAGTGATCAATGCTTCAAAAACAATACACCTCAAATTCAAACACTTCCGTGTGCTTCCAAACGCTCCCGTGTGTTGATCATTGTAGCACATGAAGTCGGTACTTTTGACAACACTACTGCAAATATTCAAGGGCAATCAGATAATTCCTTTGTCATAAGACTGGCAAAATATAATTTTAATGATGTATTATAAAATACAGTTTCATGGCCAGTACAATTGGCAGCTGAAATTGGCAGGTGTGGAAAAAAATTCTTTTGTACTTCATTTAAAAGGCTTTTTATACAGTATTTAAACAAACTATATGGATTGTGACAGGTAATTTTGTAGAGTAACTAAACCTAGAGATATCAAGTGTTTAGTCCAGAAATGCCTCAGATTCTTCTCTGACATGCTTTTCTAAACGCGTCTCTGAGGTGGCCCTTTACACATTTGTCCAAGAATTGTTTAAATTGCACATTTGAGGTTTCATGATTGTATTCTGACAAGTTAAACTTTTTTTTTTTTTAATGGGTAACACTTTAGGTTACACTTTCTTGTGAATTTTGTACTTTAATATGCTTATTATACTGTAGTTGTGGCAGAATATTAAACCAGGGAAGAAGAAAGTATTTTAACCATGAAAAATAGACAGATCGCCATTAAAATTGTGACATACCATTAAAAAATGAATAATGTGAAACTGTATAATGCATTTCTTTATCTATAACTCATTTTTGTGAAATTATTTCAGCATTTAAGTAGGACAGTGGTTTGGGAGCTCATATCACCATTTGCCTCCTCAGGACGCTCCACATTTACCTGCAATCTCTGCTTCTCTGGCAATTTAACGGCTTTAATATTTGGGACACAGCATGACATATCACTTTGCGGCAGGCTATAATATATTTCAGCTTCAATTCGTTACCATACTACCTTTTTTATTTTTTTGCAGAAAGGGTCTGGCCTGTAAAGTAGAACTGTGTTAAATGATTTTTTGCTCAGTTCCCAGCCAATGTCAATGCTATTAGCAGATATTCCAGGGGGTGTTCCAAGGTAATTCGCTGTAAGTGAGTATATGGCTGAGATGTGGAACTGGATGGAGGCCTGTATGTGTTCCTCCTGAATTAAAAGTTGTCTGACCTCCTCACAGCTGGACAGTGAAGTCATTCCAGCTTCACTCTCTCCACACTTGCCCGATTGTTCACGGTTCTTCCTGTGTGATGAGTTTCAGTGGGGTGGGTTTGTGGGTTTGAGCTCCGCACACTTGCAGAAGAATATCACCATCCATGCTTTTCCAGGATTGTTTTGTGTGTGAGCGAGGTATTGCACACAAAGTATTATTTGTGTAAAGTATGGAAGCTTGTTTGCGCCAAAAAATTAAAGAATTGCGACTTTATATCTCACAATTCTGACTTTATAACTCACAATTATGACTTTATATCACACAATTATGACTTTATAACTCGCTTTTTTGACTTTATATCACACAATTATGACTTTATAACTCGCAATTCTGACTTTATATCACAATTATGACTTTATAACTTGCAATTCTGACTTTATATCAAGCTGATTCTGACTTTATAACTCGCAATTATGACTTTATAACTTTCAATTCTGACTTTATAACTCACAATTTTGACTTTATATCACACAATTCTGACTTTATATCACGCAATTCTGATTTTATATCTCACAATTCTGACTTTATATCATGCAATTATAACTATAATTCGCAATTATGACTTTATATCACGCAATTATGACTTTATATCACACAATTATGACTTTATATCACACAATTGACTTTATAAACTTAAAGTTGTGACTTTATATATATCTCACAATTCTGACTTTATATCACAATTATAACTATAATCGCAATTATGACTTTATATCACACAATTGACTTTATATCACACAATTCTGACTTTATAACTCGCAATTTTGACTTTATATCACACAATTCTGAATAACTCGCAATTTGACTTTATATCACACAATTATGACTTTTAACTCGCAATTCTGACTTTATATCACACAATTATGACTTTATATCACACAATTATGACTTTATAACTCACAATTCTGACTTTATATCACGCAATTATAACTATAACTCACAATTCTGACTTTATATCACACAATTTGACTTTATATTATATCACACAATTATGAATTCTGACTTATATCCTGTGTGATTATAATGAGTGACTTTATTCAGACTTTATATCACACAATTATGACTTTATAACTCGCAATTCTGACTTGATAACACGCATTATGACTATATCATGCAATTATAACTTTATAGCTCGCAATTATGACTTTATCACACATTCTGACTTTATAACTCGCAATTTGACTTTATATCACTTATGCATTATATCACACAATTCTGACTTTATAACACAATTCTGACTTTATAACTCGCAATTCTGACTTTATATCACACAGACATTATATCACACAATTCTGACTTTATATTCTGACTTTACCAATCTGACTTTATATCAATTATGACTTTTCCAGGCAATTCTGACTTTATATCACACAATTCTGACTTTATAACACAATTCTGACTTTATAACTCGCAATTCTGACTTTATATCACACAATTATGACTTTGTAACTCGCAATTCTGACTTTATATCACACAATTATGACTATAACACACAATTCTGACTTTATAACTCGCAATTCTGACTTTATATCACGCAATTATAACTATAACTCACAATTATGACTTTATATCACACAATTATGACTTTATAACTCGCAATTCTGACTTTATCACACAATTATGACTTTGTAACTCGCAATTTGACTTTATATCACAATTATGACTATAACACACAATTCTGACTTTATATCACACAATTATGACATTATATCACACAATTATGACTTTATAACTCGCAATTCTGACTTTATATCACGCAATTATAACTATAACTCACAATTATGACTTTATATCACACAATTCTGACTTTATAACTCGCAATTCTGACTTTATATCACACAATTATGACTTTGTAACTCGCAATTCTGACTTGATAACACGCATTATGACTTTATATCATGCAATTATAACTATAACTCGCAATTATGACTTTATCACACAATTATGACTTTATATCACACAATTCTGACTTTGTAACTCGCAGTTATGACTTTATATCACAAAATTCTGACTTTATATCACACAATTTTGACTTTATATCACACAATTCTGACTTTATAACTCGCAATTTTGATTTTATATCACACAATTCTGACTTTATAACTCGCAATTTTGATTTTATATCACACAATTATGACTTTTTATCACGCAATTCTGACTTTATATCACGCAATTTTGACTTTATATCACGCAATTATAAATATAACTCGCAATTATGACTTTATATCACACAATTATGACTTTATACACAGTTTACTTTGTAACTCGCATTATGACTTTATAACTCACAATTATGACTTTATATCACACAATTATGACTTTATAACTCGCAATTCTGACTTGATAACACGCAGTTATGACTATATCATGCAATTATAACTTTATAGCTCGCAATTATGACTTTATAACACACAATTCTGACTTTATAACTCGCAATTCTGACTTTATATCACACAATTATGACATTATCACACAATTCTGACTTTATAACACAATTCTGACTTTATAACTCGCAATTCTGACTTTATATCACACAATTATGACATTATATCACACAATTCTGACTTTATAACACAATTCTGACTTTATAACTCGCAATTCTGACTTTATATCACACAATTATGACTTTGTAACTCGCAATTCTGACTTTATAACTCGCAATTCTGACTTTATATCACACAATTCTGACTTTATAACACAATTCTGACTTTATAACTCGCAATTCTGACTTTATATCACACAATTATGACTTTGTAACTCGCAATTCTGACTTTATATCACACAATTATGACTATAACACACAATTCTGACTTTATACTCGCAATTCTGACTTTATATCACGCAATTATGACTTTATACTCACACAATTATGACTTTATATCACACAATTATGACTTTATAACTCGCAATTCTGACTTTATCACACAATTATGACTTTGTAACTCGCAATTCTGACTTTATATCACACAATTATGACTATAACACACAATTCTGACTTTATATCACACAATTATGACATTATATCACACAATTATGACTTTATAACTCGCAATTCTGACTTTATATCACGCAATTATAACTATAACTCACAATTATGACTTTATATCACACAATTCTGACTTTATAACTCGCAATTCTGACTTTATATCACACAATTATGACTTTGTAACTCGCAATTCTGACTTTATATCACACAATTATGACTATAACACACAATTCTGACTTTATATCACACAATTATGACATTATATCACACAATTATGACTTTATAACTCGCAATTCTGACTTGATAACACGCAGTTATGACTTTATATCATGCAATTATAACTATAACTCACAATTATGACTTTATATCACACAATTATGACTTTATAACTCGCAATTCTGACTTGATAACACGCAGTTATGACTTTATATCATGCAATTATAACTATAACTCGCAATTATGACTTTATCACACAATTATGACTTTATATCACACAATTCTGACTTTATAACTCGCAGTTATGACTTTATATCACAAAATTCTGACTTTATAACTCGCAATTTTGATTTTATATCACACAATTATGACTTTTTATCACGCAATTCTGACTTTATATCACGCAATTTTGACTTTATATCACGCAATTATAAATATAACTCGCAATTATGACTTTATATCACACAATTATGACTTTATATCACACAGTTATGACTTTGTAACTCGCAGTTATGACTTTATAACTCACAATTATGACTTTATATCACACAATTATGACTTTATAACTCGCAATTCTGACTTGATAACACGCAGTTATGACTATATCATGCAATTATAACTTTATAGCTCGCAATTATGACTTTATAACACACAATTCTGACTTTATAACTCGCAATTCTGACTTTATATCACACAATTATGACATTATATCACACAATTCTGACTTTATAACACAATTCTGACTTTATAACTCGCAATTCTGACTTTATATCACACAATTATGACTTTGTAACTCGCAATTCTGACTTTATAACTCGCAATTCTGACTTTATATCACACAATTCTGACTTTATAACACAATTCTGACTTTATAACTCGCAATTCTGACTTTATATCACACAATTATGACTTTGTAACTCGCAATTCTGACTTTATATCACGCAATTATGACTATAACACAATTCTGACTTTATCACACAATTATGACTTTATAACTCGCAATTCTGACTATCACACAATTCTGACTTTATAACTTTCAATTCTGACTTTATATCACGCAATTATAACTATAACTCGCAATTATGACTATCACACAGTTATGACTTTATAACTCGCAGTTCTGACTTTATATCACACAATTATGACTTTACAGCTCGCAATTATGACTTTATATCACACAATTGACTTTATATCACAAAGTTATGACTTTATAACTCACAATTCTGACTTTATAACTCGCAATTATGACTTTATATCACACAATTATGACTTTATATCACACAATTCTGACTTTATAACTTTCGCAATTCTGACTTTATATCACGCAATTCTGACTTTATATCACGCAATTATAACTCGCAATTATGACTTTATATCACACAGTTATGGCTTTATATCGCACAATTCTGTCTTTATAACTCGCAATTTTGACTATCACGCAATTATAACTCGCAATTCTGACATTATATCACACAGTTATGGCTTTATATCACACAATTCTGACTTTATAACTTGCAATTATGACTTTATAACTCGCAATTATGACTTTATAACTCGCAATTCTGACTTTATATCACACAATTATGACTTTATAACTTGCAATTATGACTTTATAACTCGAAATTATGACTTTATAACTTGCAATTCTGACTTTATTTCATGCAATTCTCACTTTATAAGTCACAATTGTGAGTTTATCTCACAATTCTGAGAAAAAAAGTCAGAATTGTGAGATAAAAAGTCACAATTACCTTTTTGCATTTTTGTATTTCATGGTGGAAAGAACTAAGAATATTTATGGAGTGTTACTTAGATTAGCACATATGGAAGCTGTCACAACCAGATTTCAGTAACTGAGGTTTTGAGTGCTTACACAAATGCTTTTTTAGCACTGGGTTTGTATATTGGTTTCAACCACTTTTTGTGATTTATGTTCTCCAGTCTAAAAAGACAACAGTCATAGGCCTATTTGTGTACAAGCTCTTGTGCGAACAAAGAAAACGTACCATTCACTACCATTCAAAAGTATGTGATTGTTATGATCTGTTTTAAAGAAATTAATACTTTTATTTATACAAGAGTGCATCAGATTGATTGAAAGTGAGAGTAAAGACATTTATAAAATGTTCAATATTTTAAATAAATGCCTTGGTGAGCAGCAGAAACTTATTTTAAAAAGTATTAAAAAATCTTAGTTTTCATTGACCAAAGCAATGTTTAAAATCTTTTTCTTGTGAAACTAACTAAAAAAAATAAAATAAATGCATATATATTTTACACAAGTGTGAGAAGTGCAGAGCAAGTGCTACAAGAGTGCAGAATTAAAATCTCTGTTTCGTTTACTGAATGAACTCTCGCTTCCCCATTTTTTTTTATTTTATTTTTTATTTTTTTCAGTGAACATGCAGCTGATAAAAAAAGTTGAGGTTTCTGGCGAGGCATCGTAGAGAGAGAGAGACAGAATAGGAAACTTCCCTTATTAAGTAGGCTAACCAATCTGTATCCTGTTATGGCAAAATAGATTTATTTAGGGGGTTTGCGGGTCATTGCAGTTCCCATCTACAGTGACCTCCACTGAAGTCAACAGATGGACCCCTACATTCTGTTCCTGAGATGGCAGGAACAGATAATGCATAATTTACCCCTGGTGTGACACTATATTTATGGACTGCTGGCTGGATTGAGCAAAGATGAATTATAAGCAAGGATTAGTGATATCGGTTTACGTGGACTCAGACCTCTTGATGCGCATATATGTAACACAGGTGCCAGATGTTATCTCCAAACAGCCTTGGTTACATGGATGATTGGTGACTTTCAATCTGTGTTTCTTCATTTGTCAGTGAGAAAGATATACAGTGTCTACAATGGATATATATGGCATGACACAACGCAACAGGAGAGGATTACTCCCGTTATAATAAACAAAGATTCAGTTGAAGGCACAATATGTAAGATTTTTGGATTAAAATATCCAAAAACCACTAGAAGTGTTATATATATTGTTGACTTGTGTACTTACTTTATCCCAAATGTTTCCAAGAATGTTTAAATACAGAGAAATAAGCAATTTTAACCAGGACACCAACCATGTCCGTGCGTCACCTATCAATGACATCATACCCACGTTACCCTCGGTTTCCGGTTTTATTTTGTAGAAACCATGCAAACACCAAAGACACTTTAATATATCATGTGTTTTATTAGACAGGTGAGCAACTGTATGGATACATTCATCAACAGAAAACTCATCATGTTATACAGCTCAACACATGAAGTCTTTTATTGTTTAAATCTTTTCTTGATTAACAGCGAGTACCATGTTTTAACACGTCTAATATCGATCTAGCTTACTGCAGTGTGCAGCAAATGTCACATAGCAGCCGCTAAGAGAACACACAGAGAAGCATTATAACAACTTTCAAAACACAAATGTATCTAATAATAATAAAACAGTGCTGCTTTACCCCATATACTCATGACCGGAAGAAACAGAGGCAGCGGCTGCGGCATAATAAAAGTTCAGCTGCTCTCGAGACGTGTGTCGTGCTCATCTCTCATTATCAGTCGCTCCAGTGGCCTCGCTCCGCTCACACAGCACTCGGCCCTGCTCTGATTCATACTACAGTAATGTTAATAAGTCCCGTCCCGATTCTTTTGCACCGGCTGTAGACGTGAAGACAACAACTCCCATGATTCCGTGGAATCAAGGCATCATCAAGCTATGCCTTTGTTATGAATAAGCGTCCTCTAGTGGCAAAAATTTACATATTGTGGCTTTAAAGGTGCCCTAGATTGTTTTTTTACAAGATGTAATATAAGTCCTAGGTGTCCCCTGAATGTGTCTGTGAAGTTTCAGCTCAAAATACCCCATAGATTTTTTTTAATTAATTTTTTTAACTGCCTATTTTGGGGCATCATTAACTATGCACTGATTTTTTCAGCACGGCCCCTTTAAGAGATGCGCTTCCTCTGCCCACAGCTCTTGACTATATATACATCGCATAAACAAAGCTCACACAGCTGATATAACCCTCAAATGGATCTTTACAAGATGTTCGTCATGCATGCTGCATGCATGCTTCGAATTATGTGAGTAAAGTATTTATTTAGATGGTTACGTTTGATTCTGTGTGAGTTTGAGGCTATGCTCTGTGGCTAAAGCTAACATCACACACTGTTGGAGAGATTTATAAAGAATGAAGTTGTGTTTATGCATTATACGACTGCAAGTGTTTAAAAATGAAAATAGCAAGACTCTCGTCTCCGTGAATACAGAAGAAACTTTAACCACATTTAACAGTACATTAGCAACATGCTAATGAAACATTTAGAAAGGCAATTTACAAATATCACTAAAAATATCATGATATCATGGATCATGTCAGTTATTATTGCTCCATCTGCCATTTTTCGCTGTTGTTCTTGCTTCCTTACCTTGTCTGTGCACAGATCCAGCCGTTAATACTTGCCTTTCCTTGTCTAATGCGTCGAATGGGCTGGCATTATGCAAATATTGGGGGCGTACATATTAATGATCCCGACTGTTACGTAACAGTCGGTGTTATGTTGAGATCCGAGTGTTTTCCGGAAGTCTTTTAAACAAATGAGATTTACATAAGAAGGAGGAAACAATGGGGTTTGAAACTCAATGTATGTCTTTTCCATGTACTGAACTCTTGTTATTCAACTATGCCAAGATAAATTCAAATTCTGATTCTAGGGCACCTTTAACAGACAAAATCAGTCACACTGAAATAAAATTATTTTCATATAAAGAGAAAATCACTTAATCCATCCAAAAATAGTTGGGTTTATTGGGTGTGTTGATTCAAAACAAATGAGTCATCAGTAACAAGGAATTCATGCATAGATCATGGAAGATTTGCAATTTTATTTATTTTGATATAATTTATTTTTTTGATATTTTGATATAATTTATTAATTTATTTTTTTATATTTATTAGATTTACAGTACAGTCCAAAAGTTTGGAACCACTAAGATTTTTAATGTTTTTAAAAGAAGTTTCGTCTGCTCACCAAGGCTACATTTATTTAATTAAAAATACAGTAAAAAACAGTAATATTGTGAAATATTATTACAATTTAAAATAACTGTGTACTATTTAAATATATTTGACAAAGTAATTTATTCCTGTCATGCAAAGCTGAATTTTCAGCATCGTTACTCCAGTCTTCAGTGTCACATGATCCTTCAGAAATCATTCTAATATGCTGATTTGCTGCTTAATAAACATTTATGATTATTTTCAATGTTGAAAACAGTTGTGTACTTTTTTTTTTTCAGGATTCCTTGATGAATAGAAAGTTCAAAAGAACAGCATTTATCTGAAATACAAAGCTTCTGTAGCATTATACACTACCGTTCAAAAGTTTGGGGTCAGTAAGAATTTTAATTTTTATTTTTTTGAAAAGAAATTAAAGAAATGAATACTTTTATTCAGCAAGGATGCATTAAATCAATCAAAAGTGGCAGTAAAGACATTTATAATGTTACAAAAGATTAGATTTCAGATAAACACTGTTCTTTTGAACTTTCTATTCATCAAATAATCCTGAAAAAAAATATTGTACACAAATATTTTGTACAATTGTACACATTAAATGTTTCTTGAGCAGCAGATCAGCATATTAGAATGATTTCTGAAGGATCATGTGACACTGAAGACTGGAGTAATGATGCTGAAAATTCAGCTTTGCATCACAGGAATAAATTACTTTGTGAAATATATTCAAATAGAAAACAGTTATTTTAAATTGTAATAATATTTCACAATATTACTGTTTTTTACTGTATTTTTAATTAAATAAATGTAGCCTTGGTGAGCAGACGAAACTTATTTTAAAAACATTAAAAAGTCTTAGTGGTTCCAAACTTTTGGACTGTACTGTACTTCATACTGTTTTACAAATTTAAAAATCAGAAATTATTTTAATTACATCCATTAAATTAATTAACTAACTAATTTATTTATTTATTCATCCATTGATTTACTGATTCATTAATTTTATTTTAGATTTGCTGTTAATTTTCCTTGGTACTATATATATATATATATATATATATATATATATATATATATATATATATATATATATATATATAATTTAAGAAATAAAGAACATAAAGACAAATATATAAGAAATAAATATATACGAAATAAAGACATAAATAAAATGTTAGAAATTATTATATAAATTATCTATACATTTCTAACATATGTCTTTATTGTCTTTATTTCTTTAGATTTGCTATTAAATTTCCTTCAGGGAAAAAAAAAAATCTGGAATTAATTATATCCATTATATATTTAAATAATTTCTAACACTATTTATTTATTTATTTGTTTATTTAGTTGTTTATTTATTTAATAATTTTATTTCATTTTATTTTTAGATTTGCTGTTAAAGGATTAGTTCACTTCAGAAATAAAGTTTTCTGATAATTTACTCACCCCCATGTCATTCAAGATGTTTGTCTTTCTTTCTTCAGTCGAAAATAATTCATTCATTCATTCATTCATTCATTCATTCATTCATTCATTCATTCATTCAGTTAGTTAATTTTCCTTGGTACTCTTTTACAAAAACCACCAAAACCAGCCTGATGTTTCTATTTTCATCCCTACAAGTTCTTTTTGTTCCTAATCATTTTTATATGCATTATCCGTTCGTCCATCCATTTTCCAAACCACTTATCGTATGCAGTGTCGCAGAGATGCTGGAGTTTCTCCCAGTGTTAAGGGCCAAAGGCAGGAAAACAACTTCATTGTTGGTGAACTTAGTGAACTTGGTGAACTTCATTGTTGGTGATAACGTACTAGTTTGATCTTTCCAGTGTAACATGCAACACAACGTGACATGAGTCCATCCTCAACTCGGAGGTGAGCGAAAGTTTGAGATGGCTGAATTCCAGATCCGACAGTGATGCTCCCGCTGTGGCTGCGAGGGAATCTGGCAGCGCTGCACACCTCACCCACCTCTATAAACAAACCAAAGACTCCAGCTTCACCTTGACTGCCAGATATCGCTTTCCAAAAGATAACATTTATAAAAGTGACGAGTCCACATTTACATTGAATGAATCTCTGTATAAGAGGGAGATTAGATTATATCTGCGATGGAGAGATACTCTGTTGGAGAGCTTGTTATAAAACCCAGGAGTGAGATGATTTGCATGCCACTTGTGAATCCAGTGACAAGCCTTTGAAGAGTGAAATGGATGGGCTATTAAATATGAATCATTTGGAGTTGTCACAGAGAACTGCAGATGAAAGATCTGTGTCAGTGTGATCTACTCATTTTAAACTCTCTCTGATGATATTGATTTGGTATTTCTGTGTTACACATCAAATCTCCTCAGATTTATAGCACAGGAAACCGCTGGACGATGTAGGTGAATTTTAGTTGTATGAAACGGCATAAATGTATGCTCGTATCGCAATTTGCCTGTCGTCGCACTGACATACTGTACCGATGTAAATCTGCACGTTTTCTGTTGTTCCTTTTGAACGAGCTCTTACAGAGGCAGCTATCATGTGAGGCATACCTCATGGGGAGTCTTGACTAAGGGATTATTTTTATAGTGTCGATTAACAGCATGCTTTAATGAATTTTTTCAGCGAGATGGATTTTGTTTAACAGGTGATTTGATTACAAAAGAGGTGATTTTATAGCTTCATTCACATTTATTAACCTCTCAGGACACCCAAAAAAAGTTTCAGCTCAAAATACCCCACAGATCATTTATTATGGCTCGTCAAATTTGCCCCTATTTGGGTGTGCGCAAAAAACTTTTGTGTGTGTGTCTCTTTAAATGCAAATGAGCTGCTGCTCACGTTCCCTTTCCAGAAGAGGGCGGAGCTTTAACAGCTCGAGCTTTGGTTGCTCAACAACAACAAAGCTGGAGAATCTCACGCAGCCAAAATGAGGATTGTCAGTAACGGTGTTCAGCCTTACATTGTTCAAACCGGAGTCGACACTGATGGAGAGACTCAGGAAGAAGTTACAACTTTTAGAATGAAACTGGACATTTCTAAATGGTTAGTGGATAAATTTATGTAGTTGCTGTGGAGTTGATTTAACTCATTGACTAGCATGTGTCATCATGTTAATCTTTTGTGCAAATCCAGCGTTGAATTGGCATGGTAACAACACTCTACTACAACAGCTCTTCCTCTTCTCTAAAGCAGCCCAACATGGCCTCACCCCCTTTGTTGTGTGTTCTCGGGGGCAGGGTTTATGTAAATTTTGGGGTTTGTGATGTCTCAAACCCGGGAAGAAGCTTGTTGTAGTCCCTACCAGCCGTTTGTTGTAGTCCTTAAAAAGCGATTTCTGTAAAAGAAAATATCTCCCTTTGCATTGAACTTTGAGCGCCGTAACTTTGCAGATGTAGTTTATGCTCAAACAGCAACAGTATACACTAACTAAAGTTAAAAACTGAAATCATAATTAAGGACCACTTTAATATATTTAATTAAATCCTGCAATATAAATACATAATTAAAAAAAAAAGAAGTGAATCTAACGTTTTTCAAGTTTGTTGTTGTACGATTTGCTGAGGATTGGAAATTAAATGTGGCGCTAAAAGATGCTCTATCGCGTTTGAAAATAATGTAGTATCTACACTAAAACCTAAACCTAACCGATAGTGTTAACAAACGCAAACGCGAGATTAAAACACATTTGCTAAAGAAGCCATGGCATTGCTGCTTCTACAAGTCTTTGAGCTCTTTTATCACGACTCATACCCGAGCGTTTCACATCACAAGTGCAATGCTGTATCGTGAGCGATCGAGCAAGTTTACTACAGCAGAAAAGCCAAACATATGGAGCTGGTTATGTAATGCAAACAATAAAATGTATTAGATTGCATATCATTCACTATAGTAAAACCTGTTTAATGTCATTACATAGTATTGTGGAAGGAACCACACAAAATTAAGTCTTTATTAATCATTGATCTGCCCTTGTTCACACAACCCCTACCCATAAGAGATGGGTTGGAAGAGAGGCAAACAGTAGAAAAAGAGCTAAATAATGAGTTTGTACCTCGTGAAACACAGACACCCAACCCCCATCCCACATTCTCCACCTTCCTGTGTCATATCATTAATTTTCAGACAAACCTGTGAGAATGCAAACGTCTTTGCATTCTCTCCTCTCAGTTGTTTAAGATAATGTCACACTAGGGCTACAGTTAACTCCCAGGTTCGTTCACAGATTAAAATGAATTAATATTTACATTTTTTTTACTATTCAGTAATTGAGGACTTTATAATCATCACAGGTTTTGCTAAAAGACTTTGCAAAAGGAGGGATATACTAAAAGTTCTCGTGGCCTTGAAAGTTATACTGAAGTGACAAAGACTTCACATTGAGAGACCTCACCACTTGCATGTAATGTACTACAAATATTAAAAATTTTCCCCCTCTACAGAAGTCATGGTTTTGTGAAATGATTCATATCTACTAATAAACCAAGGACAGAGTGCACAAAATAGAGTATGACATTTGGCAGATGCTTTTATACAAAGCAACTTATATTGCATTTAAGCTATACCGTACATGTTTGATTAGTGCCCTGGTAATTAAAGGCATGATCTTGGGAACATTGTAACTTCATGTTACATGTACGTGAATGAGTAAACAAAACTGAATAGTGGGAAACTCAGAATTCTGATAAAAATGACCGAAAAACTTTACATTAGGAAGTTTTAATTTTTTGTGCTTCATCGGAATGGGATGACACTTGCTGACTTTTGTCGCATTAGCTATGTGCACACTCAAAAAATCATGAACATGATTCAGATATGTTAAAGGGTCAAATAAATATAGTCACACTTGGCTCCTTCGAGGTCAAAAATGAGCGACTTAGGAAATTAATGGGAAATATGAAAAAATACGAAAATTCAAAGAATCTTTTGGTGGTACAAAGCCACTGTGCAGAAAAAAAGTGCACAGCAATGAAGGGATGACACTTCAAAATGTCAAGAGTGCAAAACGGACACAGTAAACTGTCTACTACAGTTGACTGTAGTAAAATTTAATTTTAAAAAATGACACTTCAAATCAACATTTAAAAAAAATAATAATAAAAAAATCTAAACTTTGACAAAAAGTAATCTTTGAGAATGTCTAAGTATAAATCCAAATCCACAACTTAATAAAAATAAGTATTTGTCTAAAAACCACTAGAGAATTTATAAGCCACTTTATATAGAACTATATAGGAATCTAGTGGTTACTACGGAAGAGGATTAGGGCCAAGCAATAATAAAAAAAAAAAAACCATCTCGAGATTAAAGTTGTTAAATTTCGAGAAAAAAGTCGAAATAAAATGTTGAGACCAAACTCGTTAAATTACGAGAAAAAAAACTCGTTAAATTTCAAGAAAAAAGTCGAGATAAAATGTTGAGAATAAAGTCATTAAATTACAAGAACAAATTCGTTAAATTATGAGAAAAATAGTCGTGAAAAAAGTCGAGATAAAATGTTGAGAATAAAGTCATTAAATTACAAGAACAAATTCGTTAAATTATGAGAAAAATAGTCGTGAAAAAAGTCGAGATAAAATGTTGAGAATAAAGTCATTAAATTACAAGAACAAATTCGTTAAATTATGAGAAAAATAGTCGTGAAAAAAGTCGAGATAAAATGTTGAGAATAAAGTCATTAAATTATGAGAAAAAAGTCGTTAAATTACGAATTTGTTCTCATAATTTAACAACTTTTTTCTCGTAATTTAACGACTTTTTTCTCATAATCTAACAACTTTTTTTCTCGTAATTTAATGACTTTATTCTTAACATTTTATCTCGACTTTTTTCTCGAAATTTAACTAGTTTTTTCTCGAAATTTAACAACTTTAATCTCTCGATGGTTTTATTTTTTTTTATTCGGGCTTGGCCCTAATCCTCTTCCATAGGTTACACCTTGGAATTACATACGTTTTTTTTCTTCTTTTTTTTACTCCCACCAGATGGCACTAATTCTACCTTCAAAAAATTGGATTGTAAAAGCTTCGTCTCTGTGGCTACGTCTACACTAATCCGGATATATTTGAAAACGGAGTTTTCATCTAAAAACGCTCCGCGTCCACACTATCATTTTCAAACATTTTCCAAAAGTTGCTCATCCACACTGAAACGTATGAAAACGCGTACATCCCCCTACTGCGCATGAGTAAAGCTTCGACCTGCGTCATTCCCACTAGGCTTTTTATTTACTTTCCGGCTCTTTGAAACTTTGAGGCAATGTCGAGGAAAGGCACTGAGTTTTTTAAATGGACTGACAGTGTGGTGGAGTTGTTGCTGCGAGTAACACAGGAGTATAAAGTGGCCAAAGCAAGCGAGAATGTAGACTGGGAGACTTGTCTTGGCTGAATTGGTCATATGACTGCATCACATAACTAAAAATGTGTCATCGTATTCAAAAGCCTCAGTTTTCACAGTCCACACTACGACGCAAAGACGGCATTTTCAAATTTATCCGCTTTGGAGAGCTTTTTCCAAAAGCTATGTTTTCGTTGACTTAAAACGCTGTCTCAGTGTGGACGGAAGGCCAAAATGGAGAGAAAAATATACGTTTTCAAACGAAAACGTATTAGTGTGGACTTGGCCTGTTTTAACATGGAATACTGCTTTAATTGAAAAATAATTGAAAAATATATTAGAAAAACATTGTGTGTTAATTTCAATGAGAGAAAATAGCTAATAAAAATAAAAATTGTATAAATATTGCATAGTATTATAAACTAACCTCAAAATTATATAAAAAAATACAAAAGAATTATGGAACAACAAAAAAAAAAGTTACATTTCAAGGCTTCGGTCAGTTTTGACCCCTATATACTTCATAGACCTAAATTGCAAATTATCAAGCTACTGTTTGTGTTTATCATTTATAAACGACAATTACTGAACATGATCCATATTTGAACTTTATTTAAATAAAATAACCATTGTCACAATAATCTATAAGAAATGTCTGCAACATTTTGAAATAAGGTCCTATTAGTTAGCTTTAGCCAATGGGTTAAGTTTGTTATAGTATTTATTAATCTTTGTTAATGTTAGTTAATAAAAGTAGAGCTGGTCACTTCATGTTAGCTCAGGTTCAATAATATTAAACAGATACAACTTTTGATTTAAATAATGAATGAATGTTGAATTCAAAATGAACTAAGATGCTCTAAAAGCATGTGATTTTTGATTTTCCTCATTCAAGCAAATGTCTAGCTCGTGTGACTGAAAACGGCTGCACGGAGGGCGTTGCCAAGATGAACTGACGTGCTTTATAAAGGACTTTGGTTTGAGCCGTTCAGTGCAAACACAAATACAAAGTGGATCTGCAGTTTCAACAGCTCAGGTGAAGAGAGTCACTGTGTTATAAGTGAACTGAGTACTTCACTTTACTCAGGTAATGAAGATGTTGACAGATCTCATTGGGGTCTGTTGACTTAAAGCAAAGTGATAGAAACAGGTACTTGGAGCACTTTGTCGGCTGACAAAGAGAAACACGAGACTCTGTATTCATTACACACACATTCAGTCTTTCTGAGGATGTGGACAAATGGCTTTATTTTGAGGATTGTGAGCTTAAGCTAATATAACTGCAGCCCATTGTAATCCCCTATATTGCTGGAGCACCTGGCTCATTTCCCACAAATCAGCAGCTTTAGTTTTATAACTTTTGGTGATGATAATTAATACCTGTCTGATATCAGAGCATGTCTGGCTGTGGTCCGTTGCAGTGGCCGGTTGAGGGCGACTAGCTTGTCTCTGTGTACACAACATGTCACAGTACACTTTAAAGGAATAGTTCACATGAAAACTCAGTTGAACAGTTTTTGAAGCATAATGTTAATTACCAAAAAAAAAAAACATGGTTATTGTCCCTCATTTTCTTTAAAAATAACAAAAATCTGGTTACAGTGAGGCACTTGCAATTGAAGTGAATGGGGACATTTTTTAAATGTCTTGCAACAGTAACAAGCAGGGCCTAAAACTAACTTTTTGCCACACCTGACAATGGTCAGTGCCTTTTTTTTACAACCTTGAAACATGGATTAATCCTTATTAAAAGTTACAAAAGTTAATCAGTCAAGAGCAATGAGTGATTATTCTTTGTCTTTTGTTGTTTGATTAGCATTAAAACCACAGACAACAGCAGGAATATTAGGCTGCTGTCACTATAAGAGCTAATGCACGGATCCAATATACTGTTACACATGCATTTTATTTCTCAACTGTTTATTTAAGACATAACTGACTATATTTACAAGGATACTTGAAAGACATTTTGACATAATTTTGTTTGAATTCAAGTGCAAGAAGACGTTAAAGAGAGCTCAATTCAGTATTCACAAGCTGTCTGAGATGCGGATTCGAGTCGATTCCCTTCCGCGTCGTCTTGCGCTTGAATATTTAAATTGGCAAGGCTTAAACTCTCATGATGATGCAGCACTGACCAGTTATCTCTCCTGATCATCGTTCATGGGGACCCATTTATAAAATGCACAGATTTGATCTTAGAGTGTGCATATGCTAAAATCCACGCCAATGTTCATATCTTTGACGTGGAAAAATGCTTAGCGCCACGTCCGGGTCTAAGCAGGTGTGTGTACTTTTCTTTGTAGCAGAGAGTCCGAGTACTGCAGGTACTGCAGGTGCATTAGCTCTTAAAGTGACAGCAGCCTAATTTCACATCTGGAAGAGAGGCATACTCATGTTTTTTGTGCACATGTTCATTCTCTGAATCGCACATTTGAGAAATGATCGTAAGATAATATGAAGGATGGTTTCTATGCAGCATTTTATAAATGAGGCCTGTTTTCACAATTCATGAAATGTTACCAGTCAACCGCCAATTGACATAATTTCATAATACACTGGCCAGAGAGCGAAAAGGAAAAAAAAAGTTGATGTTTGGACTTAAATTGGCAAATACTTAAGAGTCTCTGACTGGATCATTATTGCAGTGATTATGTTTCTAGCATGTTATATGTTTGGGAACAGTCCTTTTAACCCTAACTGATGGAGTGTGTAGCTTTTCATTTCTTAAACAACCATATAGGAAGACGTACAGTATCAAGGCCATATTCCAGGATGACAAAGCCAAAATTCATCAGGCTCAAATTGTGAAAGAATGTTTGGGAGGGGGCATGAAGAATCATTTTCACATATGAATTGGCTCCTCTGAGTCCAGACCTTAAATTCATTCAAAGTCTTTGGGATGTGCTGGAGGAGACTTTACAGAGTGCTCACCTCTTGGATTGTCAATATAGGATCTTGACCAAAAATTGATGCACCTCTTGATGAAAATACATGTGATGTTATTTCCATCAAGAGGTGCATCAGTTTTTGGTCAAGATCTTGATTCTTCATGCTCCCTCCTAACCATTCTTTCACAATTTGTGCCTGATAAATCTTGACATTGTCATCCTGGAATAAGGCCATGATGCGTTTTCCGACAGGGTTGTTTAAGAAATGAATCTAGTGTTAAAAGAGCCATTGCCAAAACATATTAATCACTGTAATAATGATCCATTCATAGATTCTTAAGTATTTGCCTATTAAAATCAGGCGACTTTTTTTGGCAGGGCAATGTATAACTGTAATGATTTTTACTCACATTTGGCGTTCTGTAGGCCCTGGTAAAAAGACTTCCATTGTAAATGTCTCATGCTTGATTTTGGCTTTTAAAGAAATTGAAAGTGGTAATCAACATTAGGAAACTTCCAAATGTTTGGAGCAGCATGAGTAAATGATCATCAAATTCTTATTTTTGGGTGACCTTTTATTTTAGACTATTGAAATGAATGGCCTTCACATGATTTTAGAGTAATTTCTAGAAGATGTTTTTTCTTGTTTAAATTTCAAGTAATAAAAAAACTATTTTTCTGTTGTGATTAATGTTGCAATTATTTCCCCTAGTTGTACAGTTTGTGAATATTACATATCAAGTTTAATACTGTCAAAATTTCAAAAGATCTAAAAATCAGGTTGAACATTTTCATGAGCCTTATTATAATTGCATAATTAAAGGTAACTTTCATATAACCCACATAAACAATTTGGATATTAATTAATAGGATCGTAACATGTGACTTCATGCTGAAAATGAAAATCTCTCATCTGAGAAATGTCTTTTGAGTCACACAAATGCAGTGTTCATGGGCACAGCACCAGCTCCTCTCCAGTGATGAGATACCGTCTGCAGGTGCTGTATGCATGAGAGCTCAGCGTTTGTATTATTGACCCGCCTATGAAATCAACCGGGCTCATTTTTCATTCCTTTAACTAATAAGCTAGATGATTTTTCCACAAGATTGCTTTTTAAACAAGTATCAGGCGATGTGGAGTCACTATTGTGCACACACAGCACAGTTTGAGTGCATTGTGAAACAGGCACTGGAGCGTTAAAGCGTCATTTTAACAAGAACAAAGAGTACTTCACCTTTTATTTTAGCAGGCAGCTTGTTTACCGGTTTATCCTTCGCAAACTCCATCGTCCTGGTATGTAAATGTGTCTGTGAGCTGTGCACTCAACGCCGACTACAATAACAATACTATCACCTGTTTATCATTCGACTCCCCTGCGTCATTAACATCATGACCTGTGAATAATCCTCGCACGCTACATTTCTGTTTCCATGACAACTGCAGCCTCTCCAGCAGAAAACAATAATCAACTTCGTCACTGTGATTAAGAAAAAGAGTTGATGAAAAATCAAACACTTTTTTCAGGTTCTGAGCTTTTTTATGTCTCATTTCTAAAGATACACAAATGCTTGGAAGCAGGAATAAAGAACTGAAATAGCTCAGTTTCTCGTTCCTTCTTGCAAGTGAAACGTGTCTTCTAATCAAACCACAGCAGTCTCGGTTCCCGACATATGGTTCTTTCATCCGTTCACTTCCGTAGTCTCTGGCTCTGAGATGATTTCTCTGTTGTGATACTCTTTTCCTCTTTTTTTTTTTTTTTCTCCCTCAGAAGAAAAGAGTGACTTAAACCTTGCATAATTAGTGGCTGTGATAAATTACAGCGAGACTGTCCTCAAGGGGCCTGAGGAAAAGTCTTACTTAAAACCGACAGATTTGCTCTGTCTTTAATGAGCTTTCCGTCAGAGTCAACAGGCATTGAGGGAATTTTCTACCTTCTGTTTGGTATCCGTAAAATACTCTATAATTGCGGTAAAGTGCCATTGTACGCAGATTAAGACATCATATCTAATTAAAGGTAAAAACAGACAGTCGTTCGTTTTCCTGATTGAAGCAGATGCTTTTCAAAGCGATATGGATACAGTCTTACAAAGAGTTGTGTTTCATAGAATACTGTAATAATGTGTTTGATGACAAACAATGTAATTATTTACTGTGATTATTACTGAGGGGGATTTCATTATGGAAAACAATACTGATTGAATGTTACCAGGTGCAAAATGAATTAAATATCATCACAGTTTTGCTCAGTTTTTGTTTCATTAGGGGTTCAAGCACGTTGCGTTGAAACCCTATTGTAATTGTAAGAATTTCCAAGGGTCAGCACTCTCAGTTGTAGAGACTTTAACCTTTGAGGGTCGGAAGTACCAACCCCGTCTACAACGTCACCAAGGCTTGCCCCAATCGGCCTGTTGGTGGCGATACAGGGATCAAAACTATGTAATGGCTCATAACTACTAAACCGTTCATCACATCGTTGAAATCCTTGGCTCAAGATGAATAACATATATCAGATTTGATAGTCAAAGTTTTCAGGTTATTTTTTTTTTCGAAAAACCTACTTTTGCAAACTAGTCCTAGGTTTTTGGCCCGGTCGTAACCAAACCAGTGCAGAAAGATTCTCTGGAGTCTGATTGTCAAAAATTATCAAAAGAAAGTTGAAATTTCGATTCACGTCCGTGATGGGACACCAAAAAGTTCGAAGTGGGTGTGGCCACTTTTACTAAGCTATCCCTCTTGAACAGAATGGGATAATTTCACCAAACTAGGTACACCTATGTACCGGTCTGTGGTTGTGTGAAAAAGGATGCGGTGACTGGCCACTTGGTGGTGCTATAAAATGAAAGAAAAAATATAAACTATAGCTATGCAACAGTCAGTCCGATTGACTAGAAAACTGTCATGCGGTGTCTTTGTCCAAGGTGCCACGATTGTTTGTGAGGACATTCGTATATCTCGAAAACGGCCGACATTGGCCAATGAAGTTCGAGCGGCTGTCAAACAAGGTTAACGGAGGACGATCGGAACTAAACTCACTGGGCCTGTTTGACTCATGGCCCTAAAGGCCTGTGAGAAATTTGAAAGAAATTGGCCAGGGGGATTTTTTACATGCGTATAGGATTGTATATCTTGAGGTTTTTTGCACATGCCCACGACATTCATACCATATGGTAGAACTCCTCATTCTGAGCAACTTTGCCTCCTGGACCACCGCTGTCAATCGAATAGTTCGTTAAATATTAGAGATTATTTAAAAAACCTACTTTCCTGAACTAGTCCTTGGTTTTGTACTCAACCTTGATAACTGTTAAAAAAGCTTTAAAACATAATTCTCTTTGTAAATTGCCTGTTTTGGCTGTAAATGGTCTTTTCCATCTATGATCAAGGTTGTTACAAAACAATACCTTTTTAAATGCATTTGCTCAAAGGCATATGCTTAATGTCCTTGCTTGATTTATCAGATCACAGCAAGAATCTGATGATTGTCTCTAAAAATGTTACACACCAACCTGTAACTCTTTTACCGAAGCCTATTTTTACTCACATTTACTGTCTGCTGAATGTTAATTTTGGACCCTGAATATTTTCCATGAATAGAACTACAAATGAATTTGCGATGAAAGTGACTGAGATTCTTTGATTTCCACTAGTTCTCTTGAACTCAAGAACTCCTGCTGCAAAACAAAGCTATCAAAGTGCAAACTACTCAACCTTTTTCCTCTTGTCGCATTCCTTTGAAGAAGAAGAATCACGCCTTTCTCCTCAGTTGAACATTGTGTACTTGGGGGGGAATCGTCGAGGATTGTGATTGTGTTAGCAACGTCAGTTGTACAATACCGCAGAGAAGGGGCGGACAAAACCCTTTTTAATTACGAGCGCTCTCTCAGGCACTGTCAGGCAGTCGAATGAAAGTCAGAGGATGAACTAACCCACAGTCTTAATGTAATAGATTATGTAACGTCCCCTTGTTCCTCAGTTCTTTCCTCACTCTTTCTCTGTTGATGAGATCTGTTGACATTTCGCTCCCCAGCCTCTTAACTATTGACCGGCTAATTCCATTAAATCATACTTTGAAGTGCTGGGAGAAGAGTTTCTCATCGTTCAAAACCCTCAGAGAGGCTGTGTTAATGCAGCTCTCACACAAGAGAGAGCTAAAAGTGCAAGCAAATTTCTTGCTCAATACAGAGGACTAACATTGTTTCCAAATCTCAATGCATCTTGATTCAGTCTAGAGGTGCATCTACCATTGAGATGAGTCTGGCGGAAGCCATTGTTAAATATGGATATTTTTCTTACACATACATCACTTCACTACAGAAGGCCTTTATTAAAGGGCATATTGCAGGTTAGAGCTTTAGTGATTCAATGTGTAGAAAAATAATGTATGAAATAGATTTTCTTGAAAAAACACGCATAAATACGCTACATAGGCTTCTGGAGTCGTTTTTTGTGAGAGAATTTTACTTCCGCATCTGAAAAATGCCAAATCGGACGTGACGTCACTGAAGGGAACGCGATCAATATAAACTATAGGAAAACAATGGATCGCAATGACAGTTCGGATGCTGAGGAAATTATTTATACTCGTATAACTAATCACAGCCATACAATTAGCCTGCTATGTGGTCAAGAGAGCAGGGACAGGCCAGAATTAGACAGAATAACGGTCAAAAGAGACAAATTGAGCTGTTGTGTGAGGAGAAGCAGTGGAGAACAGGACAGAGACCGGTGTTAGCTTATAGATATAACGTTAACGACATGTGCTCAGATCACAATATTGTACAGATTATTATCATGAATCAGGCAATAGCAAAGCTATTGGTCATCTAGGAGTAGGCCTAACTGATTACTAATAACAGAAACGAATAAACTTTGATCAAGCGTAGGCCCTATGTCACACGCGTTAATATCCGTCCACACTAACGTTACGTGATATAGCCGTTTCTCATCACGACTGATTTGGTAGTTAGCAAATGTAATAATCAAACACAAAACTTAAAATGTGCACCGTACGTCTTCATCGAGCTGCATCTCTGACGGATCCGTGATCATGTCTCCCGCCGGCGGCCAAACATATAGTGTTAACTTACTGTATGTATTTCATGTTATCCTTTATTCATTAATTCTGTGTTATGAGTTTATTCCGTGCCCATTCACTGATTGTGTGAGGATGTATGACGCCGTGATTATGTAGTTGTGTGAACTTGAATGTATATATAAGTTTACATACATGACATGCATGAAATTGGAGTATTTACATTACCAGCACATCATTCAAAACTGTTTTGTGTGAGTGTGAGACTGTATGCATGTGTAAATAATTTGTATTCATCAGTGTTGAAATTGATTCAAGTAAAAACGGTGAAGAAGCATAGCGTGTGTAAGTTTATTCATTTAATATAATCATTTACAGGAGTAGGCTATTACAATGTTGAACTCCATCATATCGCCAGGATGATAATCCTCCAGTCTAAAATGAACGCGTTTTTCGACGCAGATGCAGAAGTGAAGTCCCGTCTCTTCACCTGCACAAAACAAACCCCGGCACAGAAGATAGCAGCGTAGTTTTTCTTGTTAGTAAACCTCTGTACTCGATGTCCTGACAGGCTGAAGTTTGTGCAACCTCCACAAACACAATAATTTACCATTACGATGATAAATAGAATAGAAAAACTACCGAAAACACACTGATTCACGGCCGCTGTGGCTAAATACCAATATATTCTGCACTGAATCAACACAGAGCTCTGCGAACATCTCCCTGTAGTGACGTAAAATGACGCGACGCTGAAAAAAAAGCGGTTTTTACAGAGACCGTCACTTTATCTACACTAAATTAATGCCCTTATGTCTCGCAAAACATTTTTAAACCCTGCAGTACCTTTTTATATGGTATTTTTGTACAAGGTTATATATTCATCTCGAAAAAAATGTTAAACCTGCAATATGCACTTTAACCCCCCGGAGCCATGTGGATTCAATTTGACAAGTTCATCATCATATACAACTGTAGAAGACACCAGTCTGCAATAAATAAATAAAAGATTTTGACTTGTTGTTCTTGAGCTGGAATGTGGACCTTCTCCTATTTCTTTAAAATTGTGTCATTTGTCTAAACACAGCCATTAAAGAATTACGCATAATTACACTATAGTGCAGTGTGCTGGAACGCTTCAGGCATGGGAGTTGTCATGTGCAGGTGTGAACCCTTACAATGAGAGTTTACCATGTTATTTTGAAAAAAGACTGAGTCATATGCATGCAACGAGCAGTCGACTCTAAACATTGCTCTAATCTTCATTTCTTTTCAAGCATGTTACAACAAACTGTTGCCAGGAACTAATGATATTACCTCTGAGTACAGCTTTATCTGGGAGAGCCAACAAAGACGAAAGACAAAAAGAAACAAAACCCTGACAAAATATGTTCTCTCTAATATACTCTGGGCCTTCACATACTTATTTTACTGAAATTGATCGCTTTGCATTAAATGGTAATATATTCCTGATCACGTAGTACATAACTGAAGCTCACAGAAAAAAATGTCTTTGAAACTAAATCATAATTCATTATGATTTTAAGTGACATCCATCCACAATGGATAAATTTAATATATGTTCAGAATCCATAACTCTGGGCTTCAGTAATATCGCTGACTCATTCTATTGATTATGAAAGAGCAGGTCTGTAAACCGGTGGCAAGAGCAAAGAAATCAGGCCCTCTGGATCACCTGTACTCACATAAGGCCGTCTTTACACCTGGTATTACCATGTGCTTCATATCTGGATTGTAATGCAATGCTCATCCAATGTGATCGGATAGAGATTGGATGCATTTACACCTGGCTTTCATTGTGTTCAAGTGCTATATCTGATTACCGAAATCGCATGTTAATGCAGGTGTACAGAAGGCCATGCTGGCTGACAGATGAGGACGTTCATGGGTGTGGACAGTTGGCCAGCACACTGAGAGTAACAGGCAGGGAAGCTGGCACTTCATCAAGACACCGACCACTGGGAAATCTCAGCGAGAGAAAGAGAGTGCAACAGAAAGATGAATGACTTCATTGAACCTTCTAAGATATTAAATGTTATTGTTGTTCTTGTTTTTTCTTCTGAAAACTCTCAGGAGCTGCTTTAGCTATTCAGAACCGACAATTCGCTTCTCATAAATAATTTTGAATTAACCAATTCAGAAACATTTTTTATTTATTTATTACTTTTTCATAGAGCTAATCCAACAACATGAAGCTAAAAATATACACTTTAGTTGTAACTTATGGTTCATTTGTGTATTGTTTGATGACTTCCATTCAAGCGCTGCTGCAAAGAATGAAAAAAAAAGAAAAAAAAGCCTATTGCCTTTCGAACTGACAATCTCTCAACTCAAATAATAATTATATTAATAATAAAAAAGGTAAATAAAATTGTAATTGCTAGAGCTGCAGCTCTTGTGGGGTGTTCCTGGTCTGCAATGGTCAGTATCTATCAAAAGTGTTCCAAGGAAGGAACAGTGGTGAACCGGCGACAGGGCCAAGGCTCATTGATGCACGTGGGGAGCGAAGGCTGGCCTGTGTGGTCCGATCCAACAGACGAGCTGCTGTAGCTCAAATTGCTCAAGAAGTTAATGCTGGTTCTGATAAAAAGGTGTCAGAATACACAGTGCATCACAGTTTGTTGCGTATGGGGCTGCATAGCCGCAGACCAGTCAGGGTGCCCATGCTGACCCCTGTCCACCGCCAAAAGAGCCAACCGTGGACACATGAGCATCAGGAATGGTTTGAGGAGCACAACAACAAGTTTGAGGTGTTGACTTGGCCTCCAAATTCCCCAGATGTCAATCCAATCGAGCATCTGTGGGATGTGCTGAACAAATAAGTCGGATCCATGGAGGCTCCACCTCGCAACTTACAGGACTTAAATGAACTACTGCTAACATCTTGGTGCCAGATACCACAGCACACCTTCAGGGGTCTAGTGGAGTCCATGCCTCAATGGGTCAGGGCTGTTTTGGCAGCAAAAGGGGGACCAACAAAATATTAGGAAGGTGGTCATAATGTTATGCCTGATCGGTGCATATATGACTTGCTACTGCTAAATAGACAAACATAAATTCTGTAGCAGATAGGCAGGTGGAGCTGGGGGAGGTGGAGGATTTCAAAGGAACTCTGATAGTGCTAAAGGACTAGCTTACAGCAAACACTGAACCAGACTATTTAAATGTTGAGCAAGCAATTTTGTTGGCTGCAAGTTTGTGAGAGACAATTCCCCTCCCCAATGGTTCAAAGGCCCTCAACAGAAACTATACTGAAGTCTCTCTTCATGTTTTTTTTTCCAGGTTGACAAAACCAGATAATTGTTTCATTTCTGTTTTAGCTGCAATCTAGTCTCATTGGAAAGACGTATCTGTGGGAACGTTTTCGCAAGCCGCAAATATACGTACCAGTACGTCTACGTGGTTACCGTGATTTTTGCCAAGTAAGACATGTTCCTGGATCAACATGTTTTGTTGATCCTGGAACAACATTTCTATCCAAAAATGTAGTCCTAACCTTTTCCCAACCCTTAAACCTAACCCTACCCATAACTTATCCCTAAAATCAGAAGGAAATGATAGTTGAATACCACTGTTGTGGAAACATCTAACCCAGGTTGTAAGCCTAAACCTTGACATAAATGGTAAACTTGTCCCTCAAATCTGATTGGTTGATTGGAATGTTGTTCCAGGATCAACAAAGATGCTGATTCAGGAACATGTTGTACTAGGTGAAATCACGTTCACCACCAATACGTAGATATCACTGCAGTTTCCAACATAAATGGACACTAGAGGCAGTAAAACAGCAAGCGCTTTTAATCGTTTTCATACACAGTTACAATTACAGGGTCAGAATATGGATTAATAAAGACTTGTTTTTACGTCGCCTTGCACAATATTATGTTATGACCTCAAAATGCTTTTTATCAAAGTGCACAATTTGTAAATGAATATATTTTGGACTTTGCATCGCATAACCAGCTCCATATGTTTCACTTTTTTCTGACATAACAAGCTAGCTCGGTAGCTCAACTGATAAGGAGTTGTACTTAGGACGAGGAAGCCTTGGGTACGAATCCCTTGAAAGACAAGTCATGGTAAAAGAGCTCAAAGATGAGAGATCAAAACAAGCTGAAACGGCACGATTACGGATACTTTTTATGTCAAATTTGCTTTTGTTAAAACTATCAGGTAGTTTTAGGTGTAGTGTTGGTGGTACGTTATTTTAAAACGTAATGGAAATTTCAAATCAGAACTGCGGTGATTCGTATAAAAACCAACGTCAAAAAAATTTACCATATTTACGTTTATCTGTTCCGGCAAAAAAATGAACACGCTTTTAGCGCCACTCAGTGGATATTTCACATTGAAACTGCAGTGATATGTACGTATTGGTACATATTTTGCGACTTGCGAAAATGTTCCAACAGGTACATTTTTCTAATGAGACCAGGCTGGTTTTAGCATATGAAGCCAAAATATTATCAACGGAAATCTGTCTCAGAATCTTAAAATAGCATCTCATAGCACGCATTCACACATTGAGAAAAAATTCCTTACCGAAAATGGGAAATGCAATGAGAAAAGCACAATCCGCAGGGCAGGAGTCATCTTAACCACTGGCCTTTCAGAGTGACTCATGTGCTGACGTATCAGTAGAACATATTGCTCATGTGTGAGTATATTTATACCCGATTAATCATACAGGAGAGGAAGAGCTTATAAGCACTTCTGTGATCCAACAGAAAAGAAAAAAATATTAACCCACACGACCACAATGGCAGGATCATAAGGGAAAAATATAACTTTAAAATGAATAGCAATTAGTTGTCAGGTGTGGATTGCAATTAGCTTGCTAAATTGAATACCAGGAACTGACAATTTCCATGTTGGCGTGGGATAAATCATTGGCCCAGAGGCGGATGAGAACAAAAATAGAATTTCAAAATCCGCAGCATTCCTACCCATTTATGTTTTATCAGTAAAGAGATAAAGCATTTAAAAGGTGCACCTTTAACGCAGTCATTCACCTCCCAGCGCTTGCTTAGGAGTGTGTGATAAAAAGGTTATTGAGTAATTCATACTAATGCACTGAGGCCTCCGTCATGACAATAGCCATATTGAGGATGTGTAAATTCAATTTATAAAGCGCAATCCTGTTCCAAAGATAGCTGCAGCCATATCCACACACAATAGCAAAATGGGTGCTATCAAACCACCGGTTGGGATAAATCCACACTCGCACACATGCACACACTATTGGTGAATAAAACATCCCGGGCATTGCAGATGGAGGACAGCACACTTTCATTATGTGGCCACCCCAAGTGACACCATGGCTCTCTCTCCTCCTTTTTTCCCACTCCAGTCTCTTCACTTCCTCTCTGGCCTGACTCGGAATGCGTAACGGGCCCTCAGGAGCGACTGTCAGTCTGCCTGTGCAAATAGCATCTCCCTCCTGCTCACCCAGAGATGCACACCTCATGTTTTTCCCTTAAAATATCCATGGAAGAAGAGTGGAGAACGGATGCTGCGCAGAGCACTGCAGGGAAGATCTCACCTCTCATGCATCCCAGGATCAGGCTGAAACGGCACACGCCAGGACCTCGATGCTCTCCAAACTTTGAAAGAAATACATTTTTGGATGGGAGTGTCGGAATTTCATTGCTTATTTGCCGAGCAGCTGGTGTTCAGTGAGAGATCCAAAAATGAAGGGGTTTAGATTTGATGTAAAATTCCACTCAATTTAATTCACTGAATAAGCTGTCTTTGATACAGAACTTCCCAAACACGAAGTGCAAAATTAAGTGACAAATTAATAGGCTACATCCTTAAATATACTGTTCAAAAGTGTGGAGTCGGTAAGATGTTTTAATGATCATTATAGAGAAATCATTATAAAAATGACATTACAGACATTATAATAATATGCTGATTTGATGTTCAGGAAACATTTATATATATATATATATATATAATGTATTTCACTTTGATTATGATTTCACTTTTTAACTTTAGTGTATAATGTTGCTGTTTGAGCATAAACAACATCTGCAAAGTTACGACACTCAAAGTTCACTGCAAAGGGAGAAATTTTCTTTCGCAGAAATCACTTTTTAATTACTACAACAAGCTTCTTCCCGGGTTGGTGACATCACAAAACCCCAAAATTTACATAAACCCCACCCCCGGGAACACACAACAAAAGGGGCGAGGCCATGTTGGGCTGCTTTAGAGAAGAGGAAGAGTCGTTGTAGTAGAGTGTTGTTGTCATGCCGTCATTTTACGCCGGACTGCTTCACAAATGAGGGTCAATTCAACGCTGGATTTGCACAATTAGATTAACATGACGGCACATGCTAGTCGATGAGTTGAATCAACTACATAAATTTATCCACTAACCATTCAGAAACGTCCAGTTTCATTCTAAAAGTTGTAACTTCTTCCTGAGTCTCTCCATCAGTGTCGACTCCGGTTTGAACAATATAAGGCTGAACACCGTTACTGACAATCCTCATTTTGGATGTGTGAGATTCTCCAGCTTTGTTGTTGTTGAGCAACCAAAGCGCAAGCTGTTAAAGCTCCGCCCTCTTCTGGAAAGGGGGCCGGGAGCAGCAGCTCATTTGCTTTTAAAGGGACACTTAGAAAAACTGCGTGTTTTTCTCACACCCAAATGGGGCAAATTTGTCAAGCCATAATAAATGATATTTTGAGCTGAAACTTCACAGACACATTCTGGGGACACCAGAGACTTATATTACATCTTGTAAAAGGGGCATTTTAGGTCCCCTTAATAACATTCTCTGGCTGTTGCAAATGTCTTCCTCTAGCTAGCATATGAGCAACAATCAACACTTTTTTTTAATACAATATTTTTTATAGCATCTATTTAGATGCTGCTGTGTAAATGCACTGGAAAAATGCTAACCTAAAAAATGATAATATCTAAATTAACTGATTTTATTCAAGTCAAAAATATTATTTAATATTGCTGGATCAACCTAATTACATTAATTTATACCAACAAAAATCAATTTTATGGGTTAAATCAAATAAACAGCACTTTAAGGTAACAATTTCAGGTTACTACTTTTTACAATGTACTAAAGAATCATTTATCCAAGTATCGATGGCATTTTGGGGAATTGGGGAGGAATTGAAAACCCAGTGATTCAAACATGATTTGGTCTGATGCGTGTCAGTACACCACCTCCTCCCAACACTGGTGATTTGGCTGGCAGCTAAATGGAAAGGGGGTGTTCAGGAGCACTGAGTAATTGCAGAGGAGGGGGGCATTGACTAGGATAATAGGGCAGAAAAAAAATGCCCCCCAGCCCCGAAAGCTATCATCTGCCCATGGCAGGCCTCATTGAGCGGCCCAGCTTGTGAAAAGCATTGTGGGGCAAATATTTCAAGGGCTGATCAGTAAATGCCTTCGATTAGTAGCGCCTCTTTAATATCAATTATCCGTTGATATTGGTCAGGGGTCAAGGCATGATGAAGCGCCCACTAGGGTCACCATAAAAGATTATCCAACACAATGAGGAGGACTTTAACCCACTTAATAAAGGTACCCCACCCGTCACGTAATCGACTGCCTAACCAGCGCCACCGCCGCCCATCCCCGACAAACAAACAGTTGTACGTTTCTCCTTTCATGGCTCAGTGCTTGCTCAAGCGTGGGTGAGTGTAGACCTCCTCTCCTCCTGCCTCTGTCAGCACACTTTCATCCTGTCTGCACATGTGAGTGACGTTAAACGGGTCTTGCACATTGGCTTTGGAGATGCCAGCCGGACCGTAGACAAAGTCATTTCCATTCCCTGTATTTTTCCCCGTCTTGTCACCTCGCAGTAATTTCCCCCATTTGCATTTTGCCACGACCAAACAACCCAATCTTCTCGCCGCATGACACATCTCTTCTACGACACAACCGTGTCCTGTCTAACAAGAATATATAGTTCCATTAAGCCCCAGCTGATGAAAATGATTATTTAATCATTTTATTAAGCCGCTTTAATTGAAACGGTGTGATAAATGGTTGAGAGGGGCCCTGCAAGCGGAGAGGGTTAATTGGGAGCTCGTGTGGCGTGGTTCACCTTGACTGGTTTCCTGTCGGCAGAGACGATCAGGTGCCAAGCTGATGCAGCACAGTGTGTGTAAGATGGAACCGGTCATCCAAGGCCAAAACCCTCAAATACTCTTGTCCAGTGCATCAGCATCCTTAAAGAGACACTGGACCTCTAAAATACAAAGCCCTGTGTATTTCAGTAGAGATTTTAAAGGCTACAACATAGTGAACTTTTTTTTTTTCTTCAAGCTATTTATGAGAAGGGTTTGTTATGAGTCACATCTGCAAGAACATTGGGTAGATTTTAATAATTTTCAGAAGTATATATGATGTGTGTGTCCAGCAAGAAAATATCTTGACAAAAACTAGTGTTCTGGGGTGCGTTTCGCAAAGCGAACTATGGTCGCAAGTTCTGTTGGGACTTACGACCATAGTTGACTAACGATGCTTTCGGGAAATGCAGCCCAGGATGGTTGTCAGGGCATTGCTTTGCAGTTGATAAGATGTTCTGTTTATATTTTGGGGTAAACTACAGTAGTAGTGATGTGCGTCTTAGTGAGCATCAGTAATGAGCAAATGAACAGAAGTCAGATTACTAACAAATAGCCGTGAAGCACATTTATCTGTGAATGAGGTTTTATGTAAAAAGGAAGTGATCGAGTTAATGGTTTCTCATTCAATATATCAGACTTGACATAACTAGTGGTCTTCTTTCTTCTCCTGCTTCCCGATTGGTTCCTGCTGCAATCTATTGATCCAATGGGAACTACTTATCATAATTCTCTAGATGGATTTCCAACTTCCATTAAAGGGGGAATGCATTGATTCAATGTTTGTGTCAGTATAGTTGATGTGATGCCCTTCACAGCTTTACGCAAATAATTTGTATCGTAGGGAAGTGAAATATACATATATAAATAAAGAAACCATCTTGAGGCGCTTTGAAACTGATTAGGAGTAGCGCTTGTGGACGAGATTAGGCCAGTGCAAGATAAATCTTGGCGTTGATACGTATTTCTTCCTCTGTAATTTTCTTTTTTTTTTCCCTTCTTCTTTCCAGCCTTGTTTTCTTGGCGAGGTCGAATTAGCATTAGAGGCGCAGACAGGCTTTCCGTCCTCTTTGTTGTCTGCCATTCCTCTTTGACTCTCATCACTGGTGTGGATATCCCATTGTGTGATTCCGTCTTTAATGATAAGTGACATTAAAAAAGGATAAGCGCTTATCCAGTGAATGACTAACCAAGGGTCATCCTCCCCAAACATGAACAACCTTTGCTCCTGTAGAGCTTAATGAATACGCTAATCCTGATAACTATCAGAAATGGGAAGCCATTTTCCTGCCAACAAACGTCTTTTTTCGGCATCATCCAGGGGTTGGATGAAAGAAATAGCGAGTGACCAGGAAGAACTGAAGAGAACCTTTCATGAATAATGAAATGAGAGGAGGAGAGGGGGCAATCTTTCATTCACCGTGCCTTATTACACAGATAAAGTGCCTTTTGAGGTGCATTCTAATGCGCCAATATAATGCAAAACATGAATGGAGTAAGAGGGATAATCGCCAGCTCTTCTTTTCATGTTCCGGTGGAAGGACAAGCACTGAATCCCTTTGTTCTCTGGAATGGTGAGATGCAGTTGAAGAAAAGAGTCTCTGATTTTAAGGATATGTTTAATAGACTGTGGGGGATAGCTGTCATGTCAGGAGAGCATCCCTGCATGCAATTTAGCAGCGGGGAAGTCGCTGTATTGTGCTTGTTCTACACAGCAAGGCATCTAGTGTGTTGAAGTTGGCGTCGTTAGACATGGAGCCAAGGGCGGGTGGTTTAGGTTACGTGTTTGGAATCAGCCTTCTGACTATGAATATAACAATGACTGGAGAGAGAGATGAGCAAGGGAGGATTGCTTGTTTTTGTACAAACGTGCGTGGTATTACATCTTTACGGTATGATGTTTTATGCTTACGAAAGCACAAACGTGGACCAACACTGGATGAGATAAATTTGAAATGTTCTGATGTTTCAAAACAATGTTTACAGAATTTCATCTAGCAATCGCATTAAAAGGAACCTATCGTGACCCTTTTACAAGATGTAATATAAGTCTCTGGTGTCCCCAGAATGTGTCTGTGAAGTTTCAGCTCAAAATACCTCCACAGATCATTTATTATAGCTTGTCAAATTTGCCCCTATTTGGGTGTGAGCAAAAACACGCCGTTTTTGTTTGTGTCCCTTTAAATGAAAATGAGCTGCTGCTCCCGACTCACTTTCCAGAAGAGGGCGGAGCTTTAACAGTTCGCGCTTCGGTTGCTCAACAACAACAAAGCTGGAGAATCTCACGCAGCCAAAATGACAATTGTCAGTAATGGTGTTCAGCCTTAGAGTCCGACACTAATGGAGAGACTCAGGAAGAACTTTTAGAATGCATTTCTGAATGGTTAGTGGATAAATTTATGTAGTTGCCTGTGGAGTTGATTCAACTCATCGACTAGCATGTGCCGTCATGTTAAACTTTTGTGCAAATTCAGCATTGAATTGTACCTTGTTTGTGAAGCAGTCCGGCGTAAAACTGACGGCATGGTAACAACTTTCTGGAAATTTTTTGGTTTTCGTGATGTCACCAACTCAGGAAGAAGCTTGTTGTAGTCCCTACCAGTTGTTTGTTGTAGTCGTTAAAAAAGCAATTTCTGTAAAAGAAATTATCTTCAGAATGTTTGAACATTCAAAAGTATCTTTCCCATACTGTTTGCAAAATGATAAAATGGTATGATCTTTTAGTGTTCATATAGCTAAGAAAAAAGTTTTTAAAACTGAATGAGAATGTTAGCAAAATGCTTTTAGAACATATATCCATCATTGGAGAAGAAAATCCCAGAATGCTCTGCAACATACAATCATGGGGGGAAAAAGAAACAAGTTCAACAACAAATCCAAGATGGTGAACGAGTAATATCGACTTTAAATCTACCCATATTTCATTTAATACCATAAAGTTTTATGTTTACTTGTGCTTATCAAATTGTTGTGTTATTAGCTTAGCAACATGCTAACATCCTGTGTATCCTAATAATCTCCACTTTGTAGTTATGAGAGAGAATGGATTCTTTTTTTACTGTGACATCAGAAAAGAAATAACAAATAAGAAATTAACATCATTTTAACTCAGATGTTGACCTCACAAAAAATGTTTGTTAGAGCTGAATATTTTGTGTTGAATGCAATACAATGCACGTGATAATTAGCGTTTACTGTGCTCATTTCACCCTTAACCACAGAAAGACGTTGAAAGCACCTTCTAGTGTCCACTCGGCACATAGTGAGAGTAAACAGGGTCATGGCAATGAACTGCACTTCTTGAAGGTACAGCACATACATTGTTGCTCCTTCTCAAAACACTTTGTATACAAAAGCACATTGGCACAGTGCATGTTGCATTTTAATAGCTGACCTTTTGTCAGAATAAAATTTAATACAAGAATAATAACTGAAATGTCCTTGCTGTGCACAGCCCTTATTTCAATAATATTGCGTCACCACTGTCATTTTAAAATAATGAAAACCAATGACTACAGACCTTCACGCATCCAGCAATTACACACTATATAATCAGAGAAACAAAGCAAGAGTGACTTTGTTGTTGTGCATCAACAAATAAAGTCATAATTAATTATGGACAACATTAATCCAGATTTTGGAAAGAACGGTGTCACTACAGTTCAAGGAAAGAGGGCTGGAAGCAGGCTGTTCGTGTGGTTCGTTTGAAAACACCTGTCCACAATTAACACCCTGAAACCAGAAGTATCCATTTTTCTGCAGTTTTTGAGGTTTATTGGGTTTTGATGTAGCAAATAATTCCAACTACCATTCACTATTTAAATTTGCAACCATTTAAAGGATTAGTTCACTTTAAAATGAAAATTACCCCAATGTTTACTCACCCTCAAGTCATCCTAAGTGTATATGACTTTCTTCTGTCTGATGAACACAATCTGAGTTATATTAATATTCTGACGCATCCAAGCTTTATAATGGCAGTGAATGGAACCAATGAGTATGAAGCTCAGTAAAGTGCATCCATCTATCATAAACGTACTCCACACAGCTCCGGGGGGTAAATAAAGTCCTTTTGAAGTGAAGCGTACATTTGTCCATATTCAATTTATAAAAAAAAGCACATTTAAAAGCACATTTTCTTCATAAGTTGAATATGGAAGGCGTATTAAGTAGCATAGTGTTTTGAACTAGGAGAGGCATTTGAAAATTGAAAACAGAAGGTGGCCTGGCAGAAGCTAGATATTTAGGGGCCAAGCACCGAAGGTGCGAGGCACCTATTGTATCTGTTGGCGTTCTTTTTATTTTCGATTCTTCTTCTTCCGCTCTTGAAGTCTATGGCAGCCCATAGAACCGCTTGCGGGAAAGTTGTGAAATTTAGCACACAGTTAGAGGACAGTCTGACCTTTGTCCATAGCAAATTTGGAGTCTCTAACTCAATCCCTCTAGCGCCACCAGCTGTCCAAAGTTGCACTTATGTTTATGCTAATAACTTTTGAACCGTAAGGGCTAGAAACAAAATTCTTTTTTTCCTCTGATTCATTGGGTCAAGCGGATTCGAATGCACCCTATGACGTCATTTTCCGTCATGAAAATTTTCCGCCATTTTGAATTTTCTGAAAAACCTACTTTTTCGAACTCCTCCTAGGCCGTTACTCCGATTTTCATGAAAATTGAACCAGATCATCTTCAGACCATGCCAACAAAAAATTATGGAATTCAAGTCGATTCCTCAAACCGTTTTCGAAAAACACGTGAACAAATTTACAAAATGAACAAACAAGCTTTATTATATTCAGACCAAACTTGGTACAGTTTCGTCGCAGCGCCACCTACTGGTGCGGAGATATGAAAACGGCTATTTTTGCTTATAACTTCTGATGGGTTTGTCCAAAAATCATAAATTTGGTCTCGTTAGATTCATGGCATCATGCCGAGTCGAATGATAATAACTTTTACATATCAGCCATTTTGGCCGTCGGCCATTTTGAATTTTATGCTAAAATGCTGTCATTTACAAACGCATTAGCGTATCGTTACGAAACTCGGTATGCGTCTTTGGCACCAAAATCTCAGTAGATTCCTTGGGTCATGCTGAGAACATAGATATCAAATTTGACATAGTCAGCTGAACTTCCTGTCCGTCATATTGTTTTTCTTTAAAGACCTACTTTTTCGAACTCCTCCTAGACCGTTGCTACGATTTTCACCAAAATTGAACCGTATCATCTTCAGACCATGCTGACAAAAAGTTATGGATTTCAAATTGATAAGTCAAACCGGTTTTGTATACCAGAGCAAAGAATTTGAGGTATGATGCAAAAATGACTCTTGAAGCTGTATCTCTGCAATGCTTTGACATATTGACACCAAACTTTGCAAGTGTCATTGTCACCTCACTCTGACCATACCACATTAATTTGGTCACAGCGCCACCTATTGGTCAAAAGTGATGAACCAGTAAATCCTCATTTTTGATCATTTTTCAGCTCTTTTCCCTAAAATGGTCTTAATAGGTTTTTAATTGCTCCCTGTTGCAGTTGGTCTGATGCTCACAGCCATGTTGGCTGGCTTCTTGTGCCGTTTTTGTGCTTGGCCCCGTAATTGCTGCTTGCAGCTATATTTTACTTTATAGCTTGTTAAATATGGATATTTTTCTTAAACAAATGCATCGCTTTGCTTCAGAAGGCCCCTTGTGGAGTATGTTTATGATGTTTATCAAACTCATAGCCTCCATTCACTGCCATTATAAAGCTGGGATGCATCAAGATATTTATTAATATAACCTCCATTGTGTTCATTAGAAAGAAGAAAGTCATATAAACCTAGGATGGCATGAGGGTGAGTAAAGCATGGGGTAATTTTCATTTAAAAGTGAACTAATCCTTTAAATCACACCCATGCTTGTTTGTTTAAACTGGGAAATTTAGGTTTTCAAGGCCCTGGTGCAACCAATCTGATACCATAGATGTTCAAGTATTTCAGGTGATATCAGTATATCATAACTAGCCAGAACTGTCTTAATTTTTTCTGTATATCTTTGTACCATCTATTTTGTTGACCATATCAGGAGCGTGAGCTTCCATATGAATCACAGAGCTTAACTTTGTTATACATCGTCATCTCCCAATGATCAGTTTTTCAAAACAAAGATTAATCCAGTCAAACTAAGCACCGGCGGGTTTCATTGACCCACAGTGGAGATGCAATATCTCATAAAAACAACTCTGTACTGTGTTTCGATAACCATCCAAACAAGCTGCTTTGCCGGTGTTGTATCAATTGATTCAGGCTTAGAGCTCATTTATCAGTTTGTGAGCTGCCTTCAGGTCACAGCACAGTGAAACAGCAGGCTGGAGGGGAGGAAAGGAGAGATATCATTAATTGGGTGTGCTGCTGTTTTTTTGAATACAGAAATTAAAGGGAGCACATTTCTTTCTTTTTTTTTTTTTTGCATGCATTGATTTTTTGCCTTCATTTCAGTTTCTCCTTAACAAACATGCACACGTTCACTCTTCTTTCTCTACAGGGGCAGTTATATTTTATTTTCACAGGTTGAGAGACGAGCCTGAGCCCTGACAGCTGTCACCTAATTAATCAGCGCAGTCAATGGATGCTGCTTGGCTGGATGCGAGCTTTGAGCTACCGTGTACATGCCAACACCTGTTACCCAAGCAAGGCTATACGCAAGGCTTCATGGCTATACTTGACATAGAATGCAAGCTAACTGAAAATGTGTACACTATATGTATGTACACCTGTATTTCGAATAACATTATTTCATGGATGCGTACTTGAGGTGAATATGTTACAGCGCTCTGGATTTGTTGCTATGGCAATCTGTTTGATGTGATTTTGCCAGTTTCATTTGATTATCTCTGAAGGTGAGAAGTCAATGTTTTATCTCAATGACACATCAGAATTAAACACAACATCTAGTCATCTAGCCAAAAGTCAACAAGACTAAAGTAGAATTAAACCTACTAAAGTAAAAGTAGCTTGAATCTGAAGGCTGAACATCATTATTAAGGTGAAATTCACAGTTATAGAGAATGTGGTGCACAGAGAAACGCATGCAAGGCTGTTATGTGTTGAAGTCTTGGAGCGTCTCACCTATGCACCAGGCTCTGCAGCTGACCACGTGAATGCCAAGTTTATAATTGGTCTTGTTGTGAATTCCCAGTGCTCAGAGCAGACTCATTTGGCCACACTCCTGTCAGGTGGCCATGCTGAAATACATTTTTTAATGAAATGGATGGATGCTTGATGGAAGTATGTGTGTTTATGCATGGCTGTGTGGGAAAAGGAAAAAAAAAAGGAATAACTAGGTTTTTTACATTTTCTGAAGAAAGTTAGCAGTGCTTGGTCATCCAAACCTTGTTTCTGTAGTTCAAGTAGACCATGACGCTATAGCAACAGCAATATCGATGGAAAAACAAATTAAGGCTACATCCACACGAAGCCAGAGCTTTCCTTATCCAATCTTTTTTTTGTCCTCGTCTTAAGAAATATCTGCGTAAACACGAAATCACTGAAACCGACTCAAAATGATGTAGTATACATGCCGGATCAGTATGTGGCGCTGTAATTCTGCCACAGGGATACACTAAAAATGGAGAATAAGACTTGGAGCATGCGCATAAACCTGGCGCGCTGTATACAAACTTTAGTAAAGCTCAGAAATAACGCTTTATTTTAGTAAAGCTAATAGGCTTGATAGCTTCTGCAGCACGAACACAAGCATGTAGTCCGCTATTGTTGTTGTTGTTGTTGTTGCTGTTTTGAACTGTTAGCGGTGTCTGACTAGGGTCGACACGTAGGGATGACATCATCATTTCACAGAATATATGGATTGGCTGTACACATGTTTTCAGATCTATCCACTTTGGGACCCGGTTTCAAAAAATAGTGGTTTCATCTTCTGAACACGCTAGATCCGTCTGGACGAAACGGCTATACAATACAACATTTTTGCGTATACAGCTAAACTCGTCTCTGTGTGGACAGAAAAAAATTTGAATTTGCATCTTGTAATGCACAAGTGGCTTTGGATTAGATGTGTAAAAGGAGTGACAACACAACAATGGTTTTGATCTCATTGAGATCAAATCATTAAAGCTTCCCACAAATTCACGCTGCAATTCACGCAACAAAATGAACACGTAGGCCTACATGGTTTTGTAAGCTCATCGTAGATTACACAAATAAATACAGATCCTGTGACAGCTATAATTTAATGAATAAGTAAATGCACAGCTGTTCGCATTTGTACTCTGCATTGAAAATATATATGAACACACTGTTGCATCTTTACTAACTTACTAAGGCTTATTTTGTGGCATTTTTATAAGCCGTTTGGTCGGTTATAGGACCGTAAAGACCGGTAAGTCATAGTGTGGATCTATTGAAGAGAACTTGTGTTACTGACTGCCATCTCACACTGTGTCTACACCGGACGTGACCGTTGTCGTGTCGCATCACGCTGAGCCGCAACAGCTAAAAGCTGTCTATACTGAATGCGACAAACCGACCATTGCAAATAGAACGGGGAATCCGTTTACTGTCGGGACTTTGTTGCACCGCGCCTCATCCAGTGTAGACAATATAACTGATTATAATGGGTTCTATTGTCTTTTGACGCACCGTATCGTACCGCTTCCATCCGGTATAGACGTGGTGTCACAGTTTGCAGCACCTGTCATAGGAAATCCAGCGCATACTGTGAGAATAATTAAGCGAGGCATCTTCAGTGGATAAGGTGGTGTCTAAGTCACAACATCTAGCTACTGGGGTGCCTCAAGGCTCAGTGCTTGACCACTTCTCTTCTTCACTTTTCTTTTGGACTCACTTCTCTATTTACATGTTATCACTAGGATAGCAATGGTTTTTCCATTGCTATGCTGATGACACACAACTCTACCTCTCATTCCAGCCAGATGATCCGATGATGCTGCTTGCATCTCAGTCTGCCTGACAGACTTTTCTTTCTGGATGAAGGACACGCAGTCTCATAAGTAATTATGAGACACCGATGAGACACCGATGAGCCATCGACGTATTATGGTACAAGAAAACGTCACAAGCTGTGACGCTGACACGAAGATTAATTTGAACAAAAAAGCTTGAAATTAACTAGTTTTATCCTACAATTAAAATTAACGGATGGTAACATTGTTTTGTATGTTGTTAAACACCCATAACTCTGTTAAAATCTTTTTGTGTGTGTGTCTGTGTGTTATATAGTATCATATTTTTAGAAAAAAAAGTGATTAGGTCTTTATATTTCAATATAATTATATATCAATATAACAAAGTTTTTAGTGTTTAGTTGGAATAGATTTTATATTGAACATTCTTGTACATTGCTGGTTGCACTTCGCCTAACAGACATGGTTCCGTCTTTGAAATGATTGCAACACGATACAACACAAAATGTTTCTTTGACTGCATTTTGAACACTGAACATTAAAGAAAGTGATGTGGAACCCTTTTTAACATTTCAATATCCCTGACAGACTACTACCCCACTTTGCAATACACTGGAAAGTATTTATTTTAATGGATCTTCATGGCACAACTCTTGTAATTATTCGGTTGTTAGCCCGACTTGCTTCATTGTTCATGCAGACTTTAAGGTCAACAACCTTATTAGAGGTACCGACTAATTTGAATAAGAGCGTAATTACTATTGTAGAGAAAAAGAATTCAATTAAAAACACAAACTCAGAGGACAATAAATAATTTTCCCCAGACAAGAATTAAAAGTTTATTTGCCAGGCCATTCGACAGTTAAAATCATAATTGCTTTTAAAATATTCAGAGCATAACACTCAATATGTCTAATAAATGATTCGAGATTGAACTAAATTAAACATGGACAACAGGCCAGTTTCTGCCTGCTTAATTCAATAGTTTTACACCCAAAAGACAGTCCCATCCTCCTCATGAATAAAATTCTCAAGAATATTCAAAAAACAAATAAGGTGAGACAGGTTGCAGTTCATTTCAAAGCACAACACGACACATGCTGTGCATACATAATGTGCGTGATAAGAAACCCGGAGTGCCGAAGGGATTGAGAAAGAGAGGCTTAGACTCTGGAAAAGTGGCTGAGCTGCTCTCCCCTCTCTCCTACTGTCTGCCTGCAACTGATCCTGCCCTCTTTCTCCTTGACAGTAAGTCCCTGGCACCTAGTCAGCACACTGCCATCCCAGAAAGAGAGACAGAGGAGGAGCAGACAGTCCTGTTATCGTCTGCCGCCTCTTCCCACCACCTCCCACACTTCTTCTCCTCCCTCCCTCCCTCCCTCCCCACCTTATTTACTCCCCCCATTGTAGCAGGTTTAAGCGAGTGCCGTAATCTTCAACCACCCAGCCAGTCTGTCCCCGGCTTCAAAGGGAAGGTCCAGATAGGTCTGGGATGGAGCTGGGCTATCTGCTAACTTTCTCCCGTCAGCCTAAGGAGATAATCATTTCAATCCTGCCTGGGAGAAACGTTTTAATAATGCTGTAAAGGTGGACGTCTGCCGGCCTTATCAGGAGAGGCAGATGCATCGAAAGGAGGGTACGGGTATGGGGTGGATAAAAATAAAGAGAGAAAGAAGAGTAAAGTTATAAATACGGCTGTTGTTTCTTGGTAGGATATCTGTGACATTTAAAATAGTTATGGAGGATGAGGAATTATTTGTTTCTTCCTTCCTAGACTAGTATGAACTTCCTGATAACTTAGTTGGCCAGTAAAACTTGTGTTGTGTCTGAAATCACATACTCTTTTGGATATGGGTACTTATTTTAAACAAGTAGTTTGTGACCGCTGAAAAAGGATGTTACATATAGTCTGAATTTGTTCGCCATGTTGTCATGTGACCTATCAGCATCACTTCACTCCCATTCACAAATCCTCTCCCGTGGCGTCATGGGATAGTAAAGTGTTCATGCACACTTCAGAATATGGCTGGAAGTAGTAGGTTTTGCCTACTCTTTTATGAGTACAATGAATTTGGACATACTTTTGCCACATACTGTTTTTCATCTGCGTCTTCAGCGGATAAGGTGGTGTCTAAGTTGCAACATCTAGCTACTGGGGTGCCTCAGGGCTCAGTGCTTGGACCTACTTCTCTTCTCTATTTACATGTCATCAGGATCTGTCAATCAGAAACATGTTTTTTTTTTCTATCATTACTATGCTGATGACACACAACTCTACCTCTCATTCCAGCCAGATGATCCGACGGTAGCTGCTCGTACTCTCAGCCTGCCTGACAGACTTTAGGGAAGTTTGTGATTTCAGATGCAGCCTTGGTGAACTTGGTCGTCCATCGTGGCCTCTTTGGTGAAGCTTGTTAATCAAGAATATCTTGCTGGTTAAACTGGTTAAGGCTTGTTGGTGCACCAGCACACCATCATCAACATCGCAAAAAGGTATTTTGGACCTTTAGATGTCATTTTGAACCCTACATTTCAATGGATTGATCTCAGGAATGTAAGAATGTAAGAACTTTTTACACAATCAGCAAACAAACACAAGTTTATTCCAACCTTAACCCTACCAGTCTACTAATACTCTACTAACACTCTAATGAGAATTCTAATTAGAAAAATCCATATCCAACTATCATGAACGGCTGGAAAAGTCAATGGAAAAGCCTGGGGAAAAGAACTGGGAATCCTGCTTTTATTCAAAGCAACTTTGGCTCAGAGAGAAGTCACTTTCAAACCAAGCAGCTTTCTTTTTTTCAACATGGTGAATTTGCCTGATCAACTTGAAAACAAGCAAAAACTGCATGGGGAACTTTTCCACTCTCTGCAAAATTCCCAACTGCATGTATTCCTATTGAAATAACTGGATTTCACCAACAAAATTTCAGCAATGGTAAATGTGACCGCACCTTTATTACAGGGACAAGGACTGGAATTAAGTGCCTTACTCAAGAGCACAACTGGTGCTCCTTGCCATCCTTAAGATTCACCCACTACATCACACCACCCTGAAACATCTCTGAATACCCCAGCAAGGATGATTCACGGTGCCTTTCCTTCCTGATACGCCACAGCGATCGTAAGGCGTTCCTGAAGCCATAAATACCTTGAGCGCATGACACATCTGCACCTGCAGAACCCCTGCGTGTGCCTTTCATGTTCTGAGATAGATGGACACAGCAATCCTGCTTTTCAAAGGGTCGTCCAGAGAGCTTTACACATGACCTATACGAGGGGTCGTGGGTCACCGGCTTGATGTATCATAGGAGCCGCTGCCATTTTATTTCTGTGAAGAAAGAGTCTTTTTTCATTCTGGGCCAGAAAGGAGTCGAAGGTGACGATCAAGGCATTTCTTTTACTCACCGCGTGTCTCAACCTCCACAAAATGACTTCATGCGTTTTGTTCTTTCTCCAAGATTGACCAGATGGATTGAACTCTGTCCAAAAACATCCTATTTCACTCTTCCCAAAGCGGAAAAACTGTTTGCAATGGAAGCAACCAAGATTCAAGGTAAATTGGACATAAATTGGTACACTTATGGTGTTTCTGCAATAGAGCTTTTGCTGTGGACTGATGTCAGATAGTGGTACCTTTTGGAAGGTGTAAAAGCTGTTTTCTGAACCTAATTGAAGCCTGAAAATGGAAGTGTGAAGTAGTGTTGTCAAAAATATTGATATTTCGATATGTATCAATACTGAAATTTTGGAAACAGTTCCAATATTCCTTTTCTGCAGTATTAATTCACAGATGCCAGCTTGACGTTCTCGCTCTCTCTTCTCTCAAATGGTGAATTGACACACACACGCCTCCAGTCACTCTTCTCATTCGCTCCGGTTAAATAGTTTTTGTTTTACACATTTTTACTCAATTACTCATTTTTCGCACGCACACCACTGATCTATATAAGAGGCGCGCACATAAAGCCACCTCTCAAACAGCTTGCGAGTACCAAATTAATTTTTTTTTTTAATTCACGTTTATTTGTATAGCGCTTTTCACGATACATATCGTTTCAAAGCAGCTTTTCAGAGAATGCATGTCAACATTACAATTTAGAGAATGCAGTTAGCAAATAGCTAATGTAATAATTTAGGCAATTTAATTTACAATCACTGTTAGCAGTTTAATTGAAGGTAGAAGCAATGAGCTCTTGGAAAAATGAATTACATATTAAGAATAATTAGGATATATAGAAATTTGGGAATGTGCATGTTGATCCAGATATTGCGTCATCTCAAGTCCTCGCAGGAGCTGGTGCCGTTTCTTCAAAGGTGTTGATCATCTGAGTTCTTTTTCGTGGCTTATTGCAGTCAAATACACACAAAATTGTCACAATCCCCTTCAAAAATAAGTGCTGCTCCTTTTAAGTTTTAAAACTAAGAAAAGCATTGATAGTTCACGACCATCAGTGCTCCAAACAGCTGATAACAGCTATCAGAGTTGTCAACCTAATGACGAACCACAGCAAAAAAGCTAAACTTTTATGGTCCTCTTTTTATGGTTGAAGTGAGAGTCTGTCAGAGAGAAGTACAAAGATATATATACCGATTATTGAAACCAGGTGAAACAAAGGACAAAGCAGATGTGTGTTCAAACTTGCAGACACTGTGTCAAGTGCCCTGCATTAGCCTATGTGATTGTGTTATGGAGATGGGAGGGGATTTTTTTGTAAAATATATACATAGAAAAGTAATGAATGCTAAAAAGTTCAGGTGGCCTAGTCATGGGCCATCCGAGTTCAAGTCCAGCTTGTGTCATTACTTTCTGACCAATGAATTTCCATGACCTTTTCTGGAGTTTTTTGGGGATAAAAGCGTCTGCCATATGTGATAGGTAAGGTAAAAAAGAAATAAATTAATAAAATGAAATCATTGTCATTTCTTTAGAACTTCTTACTTTACTCAAATACTTTAGAACTAATATATATATATATATATATATATATATATATATATATATACAGTACAGTCTAAAAGTTTGGAACCACTAAGATTTTTAATGTTTTTAAAAGAAGTTTCGTCTGCTCTCCAAGGCTACATTTATTTCATTAAAAATACAGTAAAAACAGTAATATTGTGAAATATTATTACAATTTAAAATAACTGTTTTCTATTTGAATATATTTCACAAAGTAATTTATTCCTGTGATGCAAAGCTGAATTTTCAGCATCGTTACTCCAGTCTTCAGTGTCACATGATCCTTCAGAAATCATTCTAATATGCTGATCTGCTGCTCAAGAAACATTTAATGTGTACAATTGTACAAAATATTTGTGTACAATATTTTTTTTCAGGATTATTTGATGAATAGAAAGTTCAAAAGAACAGTGTTTATCTGAAATCTAATCTTTTGTAACATTATAAATGTCTTTACTGCCACTTTTGATTGATTTAATGCATCCTTGCTGAATAAAAGTATTCATTTCTTTAATTTCTTTTCAAAAAATAAAAATAAAAATTCTTACTGACCCCAAACTTTTGAACAGTAGTGTATAATGCTACAGAAGCTTTGTATTTCAGATAAATGCTGTTCTTTTGAACTTTCTATTCATCAAGGAATCCTGGAAAAAAAAAAAAGTACACAACTGTTTTCAACATTGAAAATAATCATAAATGTTTATTGAGCAGCAAATCAGCATATTAGAATGATTTCTGAAGGATCATGTGACACTGAAGACTGGAGTAACGATGCTGAAAATTCAGCTTTGCATGACAGGAATAAATTACTTTGTCAAATATATTTAAATAGTACACAGTTATTTTAAATTGTAATAATATTTCACAATATTACTGTTTTTTACTGTATTTTTAATTAAATAAATGTAGCCTTGGTGAGCAGACGAAACTTCTTTTAAAAACATTACAAATCTTAGTGGTTCCAAACTTTTGGACTGTACTGTGTATATATATATATATATATATATATATATATATATATATATATATATATATATATATATAATTTTTTTTTTTTTTTTTTTTTTTTTTTTTTTTTTGGAAGTGATGAGTAAAATACCATGTTACAATGTTCTCATGCTCATGGAAATATCCATATTTTTGAGTGATATCTACGCTAAGTCAAGGATATATATATGAGAACATTGTAACATGCTATTTTACTCATCACTTCCAAAAATAAAGTAAATAAATAAATAATATTATAATAATAATTGGTTCACATAACACGTTACCCCAATGGTGGCACTATATAAAAGTTTGCTATAGTATTGTGCATCGTTTCACACTACCTATTTTTCAGACAACATTAGAACCTCTCACCTGCAGAGTCAGATAAGATACGCTTGGGTTACCAGCACAGTGTACAGCTCAGCAACCCTTAGCAGCAATAACATATGTCAGACCCCTGACTACTTCTATGCTTACACATTGATACACAGGAAAGAATTATTCTAAAATACAATGACAGAAACCTGCCAGGCAGGTTTGTCTCACTATACATACAGTCTGCAAAACTGAATTCGAAAAGAATCTGATCCACACACAGGCACACACACATTTTCAGTGTCCATTCACTGAGATGGAGTCACCAACCATGAAGCAATTCTGCAGGCGTGTGCTTTCTAACTCAAGGACAGAGCGTGCTGTGGAGGAATTACAAGGCCTGCCAATAGAGAATGAAAAAGTCACATATTTTTCTAATACCTTAACCATTCTATAACAAAAAAATGTTTGTGTTGCTTAGTGTAGATTTAGTTTGTGTGTGTGTGAGGGAGAACATTATCCAATTAAACTGCAGATCTAGTATCTCAACCCTGAGTTTTTTCATCACAGTGCTTGATTGAGTCTCTAACTCTTCTTTTCATCCACCCACACATTTTATAAACACTGAAATGCTGTCATTGGATTCCTGATGACACTGATCATAATTGTAGCATATATGAATGCCTTTATATAGATTCTCTTGAAGTTCCTTTTAAAATCCAGTTGATGAAACCATGTTGTAATGCTGAATAGTCAGCTCTTAGTGCTGCTAAAGAGCTTTACATTGGTAATGAATTCAGAAATTCAGATTAAATATCTGAATGAGTAATTCACAGATGATGAGGTGTAAAATAAATATTGAATGCTTGAGTCATACACGCATCACGCCAGTTTCCATACAGCGCATGAACATATGAGCTCAAGATGGCATACATTTGACAAGGACAACATTACTATGGCACACAAACTGGAATATCTTGCCCCATAGGCTCTCATTTTAAATACACTGTTTGTTTGTTTCTACAAACTGATGGACAAGCTGAAATTATTTTAGGTACTTCACATGCATTATCATTATAGATTTAGCAGGTACTATTAACCATAGCTATGCATTTTGTCAGTTCATGCATTCCCTGGGAATCAAACCCATGACCTAGGTGTTGTGAGCACTGTGTTTTTAGGTTTGAGCTCAATGGAAGACAGTAGGTTTTTTTTTATGGATTTTTGGTTAAGTGCCAGTTTTTGGTTTCAGAAGGTCAAGATAATTTACCATTATATTCTAAAGCAAAAAATACATAAGTCATACATGATTTTTCAAAAGATTTTACGTGTCTTGAAAAAGGCGATTGCTAACAATGGCTAAATGGGACTGCAGTGGTAGTTGGGGACATTAAACATCATCACGACAAACAGGTAAACTCATCTACTCTCTATTCTCATTTATGTAAGCAATAAAGTACTCGAGGCTGTGCTGTCTCTTGAATAGGTCACGGCTGAAGGACGTTGTTATCAACCCCTTCAGCCGTGACTTATTCTCGATACAGCACTAGCCTCGAATATCTTATTGCTTTTATAAAATGGTTACCACACAATACAAATATTAAAGCCAAAAATATGTATGAATGCAACTTTCATGAAGTAAACTTTCATTAAAAACCTTCCTTCCACCGGAAAGAATAGTCCCTGACCGTGAACAGCAACAGAAGTTACATTATTATGCCATTAGATGGCGGCAAAGACTGTCTTTATGAGTGTGTCAGTCAGTAGCGAAGACTTTTACATTGAAAAGACTGAATTGTTGTGAACACGGAACAAGACGCAACTGACAAATGCTTTGACTAGCGCTGTCAGTCATGGGAAAACCCCTTAACTGTTAAAAGGACAGGATAGTACATCGGACATTTAAACAGATTTTTTATTATGAACATAGGACTGACCTGAAGGAAAATGCTAAATCTGAATGCAGGTAATAAACTCGCTCACTCGATCTCTTTCTCACAACATTCTTCTACATAATACAGGAAGCTTCAATAAACAATAACAACTGAGAACATACAGTTTACGTTACTAAGAGTGGTTGCTAAGGGTGTTGTGTAGTGATACACAGAACGTTTCGGTGAAGTGGTCATAGCCGTGTTTTATTGTGAATAAAACACAGCTATTGACCAGTCAGAATCAAGGACAGGAACTAACCGTTTTATAAAGCCATGTTATAATTGAGCTCTTGGAAACTTTTCTAACTCAAACTTTCCAACTTTTAAATAAAGATTGAAGGAGTTGTCAGAAGCATAGTGGTAGTGATGTTGAAGTCATGCGACTGTTGTGTACTTTGCTTATAGCCTAGCTTTAGCTTTTTAAATGACGATTGTATTTAGGCTTCAGAATTCATAAAAAAACTTTTTGTGAAGAATATCTTGTTGAACAAAACATGTAAGAATCATAAACTTTTGTTGGTCGAAGAGCCTTTTCTTCTTTTTCCAATGGAACCCTGGTTATGCGAACTTTCGGTTTGGCCTACAAAAATACATCATCCCTGCAGTGCTCTATGGTGAATGTGATTTCACCAAGTACAACATTTTCCTGGATCAACATCTTTGTTGATCCTGGAACAACATTCAAATCAACCAATCAAATTTGAAGCACAAGTTAACAGTTTATGTCAAATTTAGGCTTAATAACACTTACATTAGTGTTATTCACCTATCATTGACCAGTGCTCTATAGAGAGTATGCGTTGACAGCACTTTCCCGTTGGAACGTGCCCCCTCAGCCGGACTGAATGGCAAAAGAGCCTGCTGCATAACTGGATTTAATAGGGGAAAACGTGAGTAAAACAAACGTTTAAACTAAGGGTTGGACTCGACAGTGTTCGTGTTACAACTTACCAAAGATCCAGTAATCCATGGATGTTGACATGCAGCCAGGAATCATGTTTCCAGACATTTATATGTGTCTGATTTTGACGCCGGGGAAATACATAAAGCAAATTTGCCTGTGAACTCTTTATATAAATGCAATATAGGTAGTTCTACATCTGGGCGATCACTTACTGTATATCAATGTTTTATATATCATCCAGTCCTAAAACACCCAATTATGCAGAATATAAGATGGTAAATACTATATATAGGGTATGATTTTACCCCAAAAACCAACATATTGACAAAATGATAACTGCAAATCCATGTTTTGCTGCCTGGAGTCAAAGTCATCTCACTCTTTGAAATGCAAGTTCATGCAAGTTCAGCTCCTGTCTTTTTGAATGGGGAAACATCAAATTCTCCACCTGCTCACCAAGCTTTTGAATAAATTTCATATTTGAAATCACCAATGAAATCTGGCAAGAACGGTCTCAAAAATTGTGTTTCTAAATGCTTGAATCTTGGAAAAAAAAAAAAAAAAAAGCTGGATCAAGTTAATGTGCATGCACAGTCCTAAGTGCGAGCCGGAGCTTCTAACGGCTGCTACAGTGACGCGATAACTTTACCAGTCGGCGATTGCCTCATATTTAGAAGGCGGGATTTATTCCGCTGCATTGCGTGTTGCACGAGTGCACCATCTTTCTATATATAAAGTCTTTGCTGGATTCCAGTTGTTTCTGTGAATTGCAGTGATCCATTTGCTGCTCTTTTCTTTAGCTTTCGTCAGTCTGTAAAAATATACCTCAGATTTCTTATCAAATCTGTTTGTAGTCAGTCAAAAAGCTCTTTCCCATTTTTAATGTGTTTTGTGTGTTTTTCACAGCATTCATACTGAAAGCCAATGCTGCCACTCAGTCTTTTTGCCACTCCGGCTGACAGTGACATCATGTGCATGCCCTCTATCGAGCTTATGTAGCCAGGCCCCTTTTCAGCGCTATAGGCTCATTGTGTTGTCTTCCGATTTGTATTTCCACAGCATGAAGGTAAGATCTTACAGATTTATGAATGAACCGCTCATTTTAAAATTTTCCCGGTCTACTGACATTTGTTATGACATCCGTTTCAAACATTATAATGCTTATGATAATTCAACAATAAGTAAATCCACAATTACCTTTAGACAGTGATGCCATAGAAATATAAAGAGCTACCGCAAAAACGGAAGTTCAGACACATAATTTTAAAGATGGCAGGATTCTTTTTTCTCTGATGCATACGGTCTATAGGAATGCCGTGCATGTGCTTGACAGCTTGACTTGTTTTAAACATAGAACATTCCTTTAGGTCCTGTAGATCAATCGTGCAAGACTCCAGGTCTCCAAGCATGTTTTCAAATATATTGCAAATATGGCAGTATAGGGTAAAGTTGAATAGCCACCTGGTTGGTGAGAGATGTTAATTTTGGAAGCAGCTATCCAGGATGTGATGTCAAACAGTTGTGTGTGCCTCAGGCCTGCATTGTCCTAGCATGAGCCCTCACTATGAAAGGGACGAGGAGGAATTTCTTTGTTTAATACATGAGAATTTCTTATTTTATCCCCATATTGTGGGACTGGAACAGCATCTGAGCAGGTCTCTGCGTATGTTGATCCCTCTGGAAGAACTCTAGAGGAATTTTCCTTCCACATCAGAAATTGTGGGGATAAACTTGAGCTCATCTCTGCAGCTCTGCTAAAAATACAAGGCTGGAAATAACCAGCCATTTTCAGACAGAGAACAAATGTCGTGAAGATGGTTATTTATCTGAGAAGATGTATGATGATGAAAATAACTGCTTATTGAAAATGATTTCTCTTTCAACGCAAGGCTCTTAATGATTAGTTTTATTTTGTTCCTAGCTCCAGGAATCATCGCCTTTTTTTTTTTTTTTTTTTACAGAAATGAATTTTTATATGCCTCTCTGAGGTTTATGTGAAAACCTCTCCTTAAATTATCATTTTGATAGCACTCAGTTTAGTAAAATCCATCTCCATAATCTCTCTCTCTCTCGTGCTGATGGATACTGCAGTCAGCAGCGGCGGGATGGCGGATATTGCTCAGCTAGCCTCCGTTAATCCTCTTGTGATTTTTTTTGACTGGACAAAGTCCAGCTCAGCAGTGATGGTAGAAAACTTCTGCTCAATCCAGCCATTCCTGCTCCTTAACCTCTCCTGGGCGATGCTGTGGTCACCATCCTCGTCTGCAGCCCAGAGCGCATCACTTCCCATCCCAATTCACCCAACCCTTTAATCCCCCTAAAATCCCGTGGTGAAATGGAACCGGAAAAACCACCACTCAGCCGTCTTTCCTAGCAAATCCTCCTCTGCTCTTCCTCTCCTTCACAGCCCCTGGCCGGCCGTAGATTGGACGTAATGGAGAAACTCCTGAGTGACAGGGATGCTCCTCACACCTCCTCATTTAAACATCACGATGAAGACAACGTGTCTGCCAGGTGCTGAAAAAACACGTCTATCGCCTCCCCATGGGCTCCGGGGCCCCGTAATTACATTTCACAGGCATGTGAGCAGCTTTCTGTCGACGCCGTCAATCAGGTTTTGATGGAATCCGCAAGAGGACAAATCATAGCTGAGGGAGACCTGTGTCCTTGAGTTTAGATACAGGTTATGAGTCCATATCTGAGTGAAATGTGGCTTAATGTGTTGTTTAAAGAATAGTTCAGTGAAAAATGTACTCACCCTCATGTTGTTCCAAACCTATATGACTTCCTTTATTCCGTGGAAGACAAAATAAGATATTTTAAAGAATGTTCATGCTGCTCTTTTATGTGCTTTTTTTCCCGAATATTGAGAACAATGCCTGTCATTGTTCGGAAACTTAAGACACATGGGCCATATTCCATTAATCGTATAGCTTGTAGTTTTGTCTGAAGAACAGACCAAAATTTACATTGGTTTTCATTAAAAATCGTTCCCTGTTAGGCCAGGGGCATTTCTGGACCCCCAAATATCATTATCCCCATGCGAGGGACTTTATGTTCACTTTTTGATTATTATTGTTGCCTCTAGTAATTATGTGTCTGATTTTTAATTTCCAACTTATTTTGGGTTCATTTTAAGCCAGCCATATAGCAATTTTTAATCAATAGTTGAGTTAAATAAATTCCCAGCATGTTGGGCAAACATTTAACCCAACCACTGGGTTAAAACAACCCAATTACTAGGTTTGTCCATTTTCAACCCAACTTGGATTGTTTTTAGCCCAGCATTTTTTTTTTTTAGAGTGTGTACTTCTGGATCTCATTCAAAACCTCACTGCTCTAAAACGACTCGATTCTTCAGGTGAAAAACCAACCTTGACAACCAAACCACTCACACTGATTGGTTCGGTGGAAAGCTGTCACCTGTCCAATCAAGTTCCAAGAGCGGCTGACAGAATCATATATTTCTATTAGGCTAGGCAGTTCAAACACATCTGAGGGGGGCTTTGAACATCTGCATCTAAACGTTAAAAGCCACTGAGGTTGTGTTGCAGGTCTCTATAATTTGCGCTCAGTATTAAAAGCCACGCACCAGCAGTCCTCCTCCCAGAGCATCTCCCGGGACTCTGCTTTGCGTGTTATGCAGACGGAAGACCCCCTTTGCATATTCTTAGAGGAGTAACGGAGCTACAGAATATGTTTGGAATATCAACTTATGGTTCCGGGTCTCTGAGCATGTCACATTCCTTGAGATGACATGCAATAATCTATCTGCAATATCACAGAATATTACATGCGGTAAGCTCACACGGTACAAGACACATTTGCATTTGATGTGATATTTCCATGGTTCCAAGCGGCATACAAAGTAAATTGAGGGGGATCAGGTGTATTTTTTTGCTACCAGTAAATAAGACTTACTTATATTTATTTTGATGTCACAGTATCTTATAGTGTTGAATCAGAGTGAAACTGTCACACAGATTAAAAATATTGCAAGTCTTATGCTTTATATGTGAGCTTTCTGCACAGTTCACTGCACACTTACACATGTAACAACATTTAAGCTCAAAACCTTACCAAGTGCTTTCCATTTCATTTCCTGTCTTTGCTTCTGTTTTCATAATGCATTGAGGTAAAGAGCTAAATATTTCTTGCAGCGAGTTTATTTGGGAGAGGGATTGACACCGTGAAATTGCATGCAGCAGTGAGAATGAGTGCTCACTTAAGGGTGCCAGAAACAGAGCTGTGGGAGAGGGTGGGGCCAGGGACCGAGAGCCAGGGGCCACTGAGGTGTGACTGGGTCCTGCCATGCCATCAAAATCAGTGCCAGAATATACTAACAATACACCACAATGCTGCTGAGTCAAGTAATGTAAAACCACAGATTTTTTTTTTTTTTTTTTTTTTTTTTTTTTTTTTTTTGAACTACAGTGGCCCCAACAAGTACCTAGTCATAGTAACAAATGTAGAATCATTCTGATTCTGCATTTTGATCTATTTTTGATCATATATATATCTGTTAAAAAAAATCCTAGCAAGCTTGCTAACTTATTTATTTATTTAAAATGCTTGCTTAAATAAATGTCATGTAGATTGATATTTTTATTGCATTTTTTATTTGCATTTAAAATCACATTTAAGGATTCAAATGCTGTCTATTTCATTAAAGGGGACCTATTATGCCCCTTTTCACAAGATGTAAAATAAGTTTCTGGTGTCCCCAGAATGTGTCTGTTGAAGTTTCAGCTCAAAATACCCCACAGATCATTTATTATAGCTTGTCAAATTTGCCTTTATTTGAGTGTGAGCAAAAACACGCCTGTTTTTGTGTGTGTCCCTTTAAATGCAAATGAGCTGCTGATCTCTGCCCACTTTCCAGAAGAGGGCGGAGCTTTAACAGCTCAAGCTTCGGTTGCTCAACAACAACAAAGCTGGAGAATCTCACGCAGCCAAAATGAGGATTGTCAGTAACGGTGTTCAGCCTTACATCGTTCAAACCGGAGTCGACACTGATGGAGAGACTCAGGAAGAAGTTGCAACTTGCAAGTGGATAAATGTATGTAGTTGCTGTGGAGTTGATTCAACTTATCGACTATCATGTGCCGCCATGTTAATCTTTTGTGCAAAACCCGCATGGACGCCCATTATACATAGCATACCTGTTTGCTAAACAGAGCCATACACACCAGGCTAACGTTTATGATTGCTATCAACATTTTTTCCAAAATATGGCTTGGATAGAAATGCTACTTTTTTAGTAATTGAGCTTGCCAGGGTCAACTTGCAGGCTATCCAAGCTAACAAGACTCCAAATAGTGTTCTGTGCTCGTCTGTGCAGACAATGACAGAACGGTTAGCAATGTTGTGCTCAAACTTTTGCCATGGCTTTAGAACTGGTACACCATTTTCATTTCCGAAAACAAAATGGCGGCACCGTGGGTGGAAACGTGCAGATTAAATGCTCTTTCATTGAACGCGACGCGAAAAAGCTAGACGAATTGCGGAAGAACGGACCTTTCACACCGAACGCGAAACGTCTGAGCATCTTCTGCTAATTCGTGCCTGCACGCTAGGTGGCGCCGACCAACAATGCATTTGTCCTCATGTATCTCGTATATGGCTTTAATCTTCCGCTGCATAATATACAGTGTTAAATTAAAAATAAAGTTTGGTACTACATTAGAAACACAAACTATCTAATGCTTACAAGAATACATCTTAAAATATAATTAGAGGTACAATTAGCATCAAGCTACATTTGAAAATGTATATAATTATTAATGTCTTTGCTCAAAACGCACTTTAAACCATCATCGAGTTATTGTAATAACCTCTGATTATGATCTAAAGTGGGTTTTGATTCAGTAATGGGCAGACATGCATTCTTTGTATGTTTTATAATGGATTGAATGCTAAATCTGCTTATCATTTGTCATAAACATCCTTTATTGTCATAAACATCCTTTATTATACATCTCATAATCATAACACTCGCGCACATGGAAGAAAACGGACAGTGATCACATTAATAAGTGGAAAATGAATAGAAAATGATATTCTGTATAAAGAACATGTGAGAATAAATCTGTTCTCAGATAATAATAATCTCCTCCTGGATACTCTTCTTCGGAAACAGCGCCACCACTCTCACCCTTCTGTGCAACAGCAGTTGCTTCGGGCACGAGATCTACAGCTCAAGTCGAATTGGACTGCTCATTTCATCGCGGAGCAACGGGGAAAAAAATCGACACACAGGACAAAAAAAAAAAAAATCCATCACTTTTACGCACCACGAATGTTTGCACCCAGTGTGAAAGGCTCCATGGGGATTTATTGTTTCAATTCAGGAGTGTTATCGCGGCAAAAATTTGCCGAATTTCGTGTTCAGTGTGAAAGGGCCTTAAGGGGCAGTAATATTATAATAAGGTCCCCTTTTTAATATTATTATGACCCTTCGGTTCATTTTTTTTTTCACCAGTACCTTTTCTTCTTTTCATCTTTTTCTCATTTTTGATACCTTTGTGCTTTTTCATTTAGGGGTCAACCCTTTCTCCAAGGGCCGTGATTGCAGCTCATGCTGAAGTGCTTCGGGATCACCTAATGAATTGTCACCCAGTTTAACATCAAATCATATGAAAGAGAACCCAGAGGCCATTAAAGCACTTCATGTGAGTCCAGTGCCATCATCCTACAGTTTGACAGCCATCCATCCATCCATCCATCCATCCATCCATGGTTATGAAGAGAGCAGTTCTCTCTCTAGAGGCTGAACCCTCAAGCCGTTCATGGCTGCCGAAATGCAGAAGACACTAAAACTCTTTATCACAGTCTTATTTAATTATTAGTCTTCAGATGAGGTAGCAGATGGGTGCAATTTCCTAATTGGATTTATGTAACTGTCTAATCAAAATTGAATCACTCAGTGATACGCTGCATGCACGACCTTCACGTCAACTTCGTAATATCTGCAGCGCTAACTGATGAGCTATTAACTGAAAAGCTTATACTTTTTCTCCTACTTGCCCTTAAGAAGCAGTTAGATCTGAAGTTTCCTTATTTTATTCAACCCTTTTAAATTTGGTTATACACACTAGCCTATTGTAATGTGTGTGTGTGTGTGTGTGTGTATATATATATATATATATACACACATATAAAAACAAATCATATATTGACTTTTGAAGCCAAATTTGCCTATTCAGTGATTTATATACATGATACCAAATTAATAGCGATTATTTGAACTGACTGACATCTCTAATTTTAATGTAATTTAATTTAGTATACTTGTATATACAAGTGAATAAGTGGGAGGAACTCAAACAGAGTGCTGAAGAACACTCGCATTAATGAGTATTACACTGTAAATATGTGATTTCATGCACCAAGTGTAGGCTAAATTATTAAAGGAGATAAAACGCCACAATTATTATAGCACTCTCCTGTCTCCTGAGGCAATCATCTGCCATTTTCATGGCTAAATAAATAAATAAATCAGCAAACATGGTTGTTGTCCCAAGCAGCAACCTGAAATCACAGATGCATTTCAGATATGAGTAATAGGCAGTTGAGATATATTTCCTTCCATCAGAACCTGTCATTATTTTCTTTCACAGTACACAAGATGATGGTGTAGCATCAACGCTGCTGATGAAGTCCCTGAGGTTTATGATTTATATCATGCAATTATAACAGGTTGCAGGTACATCTCCCTCGCTGAAAATCAAATTGCTTGCTTACAGACATTACACAACGGATGTTAATAATATTAAATGTTTCTAAGCATGTTTCTAAGCATGATAAACAAACTCACATCAGTGTCACAATGGCTCTATGCCTCATATAGCTTTGAGACACACCTCTAGCATTTCTAGTTTATTACCTCTGTTGATGTAGCTAGTGCCTTGAACAGCATTATTGATTGTGCACAATGTAAAGGAGAAGCAGGTAAACTCCATTTGTCACCCAGCGATGGCTAGTAGCACGCATCTATTTATTGATTCTGGAAGAACAATAAAATGGGAAGAGTATTGCACTGAACCATCTGCCTGGCCGGAAATGCTAGGGCGATATGATGGCTTGACAGTTTAATCGACTGATTATTCCAGAGGAGTTGTTTTTAAGGCAGCGTGGTCAATCCTCACAGTGCAGTCAGTCAAAGCTTAATGGGTCAAGATGTGGGAAAAGGATTAAATTACATGCTGGCGACATTGTGGCCCTCATAACAGCTGTCATAATTCATCTCATATCCATTATAACCAATCCGATTGCTAACTTGTGAGATTTATGGATAGATTTATAGAGCTAGTGAGCGTTATTGATTACTGGCAAACACTGAACGTATCAAATGTAGCATAAAAGCTTAAAATTAATATTTATCTGTACTAGGGAAGTCAAATGTACTTCATGTCAATACTGAAATGTAAAAGACAAAATCTAACGAAAAAAAAAAAAGTGCTGATTGTATTGACCACCTGCGTGGCGCATTGGGAATGGTGAAATTTCACTATTTGCTAATAGTATCGACTACCACAACACTACTCTCTGATATGTTATACGAGCCTTTAATCAATAATTGTACAAAATATGATGCTCTACAAAATGCAATTTCCAATTTAACAAGATTATCTAATTGTGAATGCCTGAGATTGGATTCTTTTCTACCCTTCCACTCTGGTTGGGAACTGAGAACCTGTTTCATACAAAACAAAACAAAAAAGTGATTCTTGCATGTGCATTTGATGTGGATGGATTGCCATACTAAAATACTGTAAAAGAGTTCCCTGCACTTCCTGCAAAATCTTTAAAAATATATATATTTACTTATATTTAACGTATATACAAACCCGATTGCAAAAAAGTTGGGACACTGTACAAATTGTGAACAAAAACAGAATGTAATGATGTGGAAGTTTCAAATTTCAATATTTTATTCCGAATACATCATAGATGACATATCAAATGTTTAAACTGAGAAAATGTATCATGTATGTAAAGGAAAAATAAGTTGATTTTAAATTTCATGGCATCAACACATCTCAAAAAAGTTGAGACAAGGCCATGTTTACCACTGTGTGGCATCCTCTCTTCTTTTTATAACAGTCTGCAAACGTCTGGGGACTGAGGAGACAAGTTGCTCAAGTTTAGGAATAGGAATGTTGTCCCATTTTTGTCTAATACAGGCTTCTAGTTGCTCAACTGTCTTAGGTCTTCTTTGTCGCATCTTCCTCTTTATGATGCGCCAAATGTTTTCTATGGGTGAAAGATCTGGACTGCAGGCTGGCCATTTCAGTACTTGGATCCTTCTTCTACGCAGCCATGATGTTGTAATTGATGCAGTATGTGGTCTGGCATTGTCATGTTGGAAAATGCAAGGTCTTCCCTGAAAGAGACAAAGTCTGGAAGGGAGCATATGTTGTTCTAGAACTTGGATATACCTTTCAGCATTGATGGTGCCTTTCCAGATGTGTAAGCTGCCCATGCCACACATGGCGTCCATGCCACACATGACATGGCGTCCCAGTTTTCCAAAAAGAACTTCAAATTTTGATTCGTCTGAACACAGAACAGTTTTCCACTTTGCCACAGTCCATTTTAAATGAGATTTGGCCCAGAGAAAACGCCTCCGCTTCTGGATCATGTTTAGATATGGCACGGTGGATTGTGTTCACCGACAATGTTTTCTGGAAGTATTCCTGAGCCCATGTTGTGATTTCCATTACAGTAGCATTCCTGTATGTGATGCAGTACCATCTAAGGGCCCGAAGATCACGGGCATCCAGTATGGTTTTCCGGCCTTGACCCTTACGCACAGAGATTGTTCCAGATTCTCTGAATCTTTGGATGATATTATGCACCGTAGATGATGATAACTTCAAACTCTTTGCAATTTTTCTCTGAGAAACTCCTTTCTGATATTGCTCCACTATTTTTCGCCGCAGTATTGGGGGAATTGGTGATCCTCTGCCCATCTTGACTTCTGAGAGACACTGCCACTCTGAGAGGCTTTTTTTATACCCAATCATGTTGCCAATTGACCTAATAAGTTGCTAATTGGTCCTCCAGCTGTTCCTTATATGTACATTTAACTTTTCCGGCCTCTTATTGCTACCTGTCCCAACTTTTTTGGAATGTGTAGCTCTCATGAAATCCAAAATGAATCAATATTTGGCATGACATTTCGAAATGTCTCACTTTCAACATTTGATATGTTATCTATATTCTATTGTGAATAAAATATAAGTTTATGAGATTTGTAAATTATTGCATTCCTTTTTTATTCACAATTTGTACAGTGTCCCAACTTTTTTGGAATCGGGTTTGTATTTAATATTTCGTTACTCCCTAAAAAAGTAACTAATCGTGTGACTTAGTTATTTTTTATGGAAAGTAATGCGTTACATTACTTTTGTGTTACTTTTTTCTCATCTGGGCTGGGCTGATTGTTTGCTTTTAATAACAACAAAAAAGTTCTATTTTTGGCAAATGTAAAGGCCCTTTCACACCAAAAATGAAATGAATAAGCAAAAGGCTGAAATGGAAATTCCCGCCATTGCCATTCAGAAGAATAGGATGCAGGAGAAGTAAATGAGTAAATGGATCCTCACATTTAGTCTAGAACTAGTCTAGTTTACACAGTACACAAAACGCCTGGGTTGCCAGGTTTTCACAACAAAACCCGCCCAGTTGCTACTCAAAACTAACCCAAAACTAGCCTAATTGAGTTTCAGGGGGCTCCCCCGGTAAAAAAATTCCCCTGGTAAAATTCGCATTCCATGGGATAAATATCATGTTATTTGGGATTGCTTTAACCAGCGTTAAAATAGCCCAGTTCCGCGGGAAAACCACGGACTTGGCAACACTGCACAACGCCTCTGCAACCCCGATTTCTCTCAATGTGGGGACAGGAGAGCTGTCGGTCAATAAATGGGAAAACAAAGTAACTCGCTTTACTTATTTGAAAAAGTAATTCAAATATTTTGTTGTAAATTTAAAAGTAATGCGTTACTTTACTAGTTACTTGAAAAAAGTAATCCGATTAATTAACTCGTGTTACTTGTAATGTGTTAACCCAACACTGAGAATAAGGCATTAATTTGTGCTTTATAAGTACTAGTAAACAGCCAATATGCAAGCTAATAAGCAACTAGTCAATAGTGAGAATTGTTCCCATACTAAAGTGTTACCAAATACATTTATTTATCATTGAAATAAATTAATCAGATCCATTTAATTCAGTACAATTCCCATCCCAGCATTGTACCCATGGTGCATTGCAAAGAGCAGCATGTGTAAATCATCTCTCCATAAGCCAGCCACTCAGCCTCCGGCACCCGAGATGGAGGACGGGTGCGGTGAGGTCACTGCGTTGATGTTTTCATTCCCATTCCCTCCATCTCTGGTTCTGGGACTCCCCAGTTCCTCATTTCCCATTATAAGCGATCATGTTCTCACTGGAGCTCCTACATTCTTCCATCCATCCTCTCTCGTTCCATCACACACAGGTCAGGCCACAGGTCCCATATAACGGAGCGGTGCCGCTCTTACAGCATTCATCTGCACTCAGTGTGATATTGTGTGGAGCTCTGTTCTCCCTTAGGGAGTCTCGCACTATTCACTTTACTCAACACACACCATATTCTATCAAACTGTGGCCCTGCACTATCAAAAGAGGTCACACACAAACTTTTATACAAACACACACACAAAAAAAATACAATATATTTTATACGATTCTGGATAACACTTGATTTTTTTGCCATGAACCACATGAAGGGCCCTATCATACACCCGGCGCAATGCGACGCCAGGCGCAACGCAAGTGTTTTTTGCTAGTTTCAGCCCAAGTGATAATTTTCATGTCCAGCATTCATGTTGTTTAAATAGCAAAAGCACTCATGCCCATCTGTTCGCCCATAGACGTGCTGGTCTGAAAACAAGGTGTGTTCAAGTGCATTGTTGGCGTGTTGCTATTTTGAGGCAACTAAAAACTTTTTTTTTTGTTATTTAAAGGGGTGGTTCAGTGTGTTTTTTTCTAGGCTTGATTGTGTTTTTGGGGCGCAGTTTAACATGTCTTAATGCTTAGTTTTTTTTTTAAAAAAGCCGTATTTTTTCATTGTCATTTGAACGGCTCGTTTGACTTCCTGGTTCTATGAAGCCACTCCCTACAAAATACTCAATGTGCTCAGATTGGTCAGCAGGTTGGTAGCTGGCCCAGTGTATTGTGATTCGCTGAAGCGTCCGGAAACGCCATGCCCCTAACCATAAGTTGTTACATGTGCTTCAGTGGAAATATAAATAATGGCATCTATATTACTATATCAAATTGAGCCCGAATCGGACCCAGATGAAGAGGGTCAAGCAGAACCTCTGCAATCATGGCTTTTAAAGGAAATTTATGAATGGTATTTCATTTTGTATTTGAGTCAAAGTGTTTAAATATTCTGTCACTGCTGTTTGTTAGCTTTCAATATACAGTTTTATCCTGATTAAAACTTTACTGTAGCCGAATACATGACTGAGTAGTAGCATTTTTGCACAGGTATCGTTTAATTTATAGCATGAACAACTGTTTGTCTATGAACATTGTTTGTTGGTGTTTGTAGGCGTTTGTTGGAGAAGTATGCAATAGAATTTAGCTAACTGGCTAGCGAAGCAAAAACACGTTGGACTTTGTTTATGTCCTTGATGCAACCAAAAAATAGCAACAGAACTATACATTTAAAAGACATGTACAAACAATAAAACATACTTACAGTTTGGGGCCGATAAACAGTAGCTTCTGCTTTTAAAGTGGGAACTGCTTCTTAAATAGCCTTTGTGCAAATCCAGCATTGAACTCGTGTAGATTCTGAAAGCTGTCTTCCACGGCGCATCCAGCATAGAAAATATCACTGATTATAATGGGTTCTATTATCTTTTGACGCGTCGCTCGCGTCCGGTGTAGACAACTCTTCCGCTTCCACTATGCTGCGCAACATGGCCTCGCCCACTTTGTTGCATGTTCCCGGGGGGGGAGTTTTTTGCAGGGTTTATGATGTCACCAACCCGGGAAGAAATTTGTAGTCCAAACCGGTCGTTTTTGTAGGCATTAAACTGCCATAACTTTAAAAGACAATATCTCCGTTTACATTGAACTTTCAGCGCTGTAACTTTGCAGATACTGTTTATGCTCAAGCAGCAACATTACACACTAACTAAAGTTAAAATGGCAATGAACCACCCGTAGTAATATGCACCTATATATAGGCAGGTGCGCAATGCGCGTACACTGCTTGTTACACACACAGGAATGCGCAGCAGCACACAAACATGCCAAATATTAAAAATAAAAGGATTACAATGTAAAAGATTATTATTGTGTCATAATGTATATATTGCATGTATCAGAATTAACTATTTGCAGTAATGACGAATGAAATTGGCTCATTTTTTGACCAATCGTGGCAATACACACATGTATTTAAACTGACTCGTCAGGTTGATTGGTTTATTGCATGTAACGCCCAAAACACACCCATGACTCATTAAGAGACTAGGTACAACCCTTTTGGACCATGCGCCTGGCACACCGACCGTTTTTTTGGTCGTTAAACTAACAAAAGTGTTTGAGCTCATGAGTTCATGAAAAGGTGCAATGATGTTGCTGCCTATGTGTGGTTCAGAAACCCTCAGATTTCATCAAAAATATCTTAATTTGTGTTCTGAAGATGAGCGAAGGTCTTACAGGTTTGGGACAACATGAGAGTACTAATGACAGAAATTTCATTTTTGGGTGAACTAACCCTTTAACTGGATGGGGCGAGTCTGAGTGCGAGCTTTCAGTCAGTGTAGAAAAGAGACTAGGATTATATGGACGAAAGGATTGGAGAAGTCTGGCATATGCCACCAGAGAGATGTCTGTCATTTCCCTGGAAGACTGAGTTGTCATTTTAATAGTTTAAAAAAAAAAAAATAGGTCAAATAAACAAAAGAAGAAAACTGGAAAAAGAAAGAAAAACAAAAGGAGAGGAATACATTTGGAACATACTGCTCCGGAAATGTATGTTTGTCAAGTAAACTGACATTTCCAGAGCAGGATATTCCTGTGCAAAGCTTTCTCCGCTAGTCTACCTGTTCTGCAGTGAACAAGACCTCCTAAAACCAGGACTACACCAGATCTTTACAAAAACTCAAAGGATTAATGTAACACCAGGCTGAGATAGCAGACAGCAACAAGAGAGAAAATGTCTCTTTGGTTAGATTAATTGCTCAGTCATTCCAGGAAGACTCAGATTATGGGATTTCCCAACATGGAGATTTTCTTCAGAGGAGCTTTGGTTGATCTTTTTATTCCTTCATGAATGTGCCTTCACATCTACTTGCAGACATAAATGCATAAATACCCCAGCTTCAACACTGTCAAGATTTATTTCCAAAGACAGATGGGATAGAAAGATTTTTGCAAAATTAATGTCAAAATTATTAATTTCAGTGTTAAACCTGACATTAATAAACAGCCACGTCTGAAAAGTGACAAGAAGAGAACTGGACTTGATTAGCATTTAATTAAAGAAAACGCAACAAGACATCTTATGCATTTAACTGAATAAATAAATATGTACATGTTTTGAAATGCATCAGGTTTTAATATTACTTTGTGTATAGTGTCTACAAACTTTGATTAAAGAGAAGAATCTAATTGCCAACTGCACGAAATGAGAAAAATTCTGAGCAATATTCTGTTGATCAATCTTATTTCTTGATAAGATGTGAGCAACAAGAATTCCCTGAATGCGAGTGGGAGATTATTACGAGAACAAAACATGCTGCAAATTTTGCATTCATTCTTTTGTTGTTTAGCGCAGTTCAAAGAAATCATTTCCATTTCAAAAGAGTTTGAAATGTGCGTTACACCACATCCAAACAACAACATGGGGAAAAAAGCAATGTTCTACTCGATACATTAAAGACAGCCATAAGTTAAAATGAGGAAAATGGGCTGTGTGATAAAAAAAAAAAAAACCCAGGGTTGTTTGGGAAAAACATTACATATATTAAATTAAAAATGAAATGTAAACCTTGGAAAAAGTTGCTCCACACGTGTGGCCAATCACAAATCTCTGTTTGTGGTCAGGAACACTTGAGTGGGATATTAGTAGAGGAGATCCAAATACCTCAGAGGTTTTGAGGACAAAAAGGTCTGTTATTTCAAAATCCAAACTCATTTTGTTTTATTTATTTTTTCCGTTTGTTCTAATGGCCATTGATCCGGTCATACGTCAGATCTGCCGTTATTGTACACCATACGCTTCCAGAAACCAGCTGGACTTATGCTAAACAGAAAAATCAACTTTATTGGGTCAGAATGATATCATGGCTTTTGAGGACATCAGTAATTATACATCCTGAAGAACAAAGATGTAGGGGTTTATGGGAAACCCCATAGGGGAATTTCACTGTTAGCCAAAAGCCAGCGCCAAGCAAGCTGTCTGCCTGACAAAACAGGTCAAAAAAAAAAAAAAAAAAAAACTCATCTGGCTCCATTGAAGCCCTGATATAAATTCACTCTAGGCCATTTAGAAACTGGATCACATCTACATTTGAGACCATACTACGATTGGTTGTTATGCATTTATCCAAAACCTGGTGCTTTTTAGGAGACTTACATATATCAGCGCAAAAACCTCACTAGCCATCCACAATCCAGTTAAACCAGGTGTTAAAGGTGTCAACTTCTGGAGAGAAATGGCACAGAGACTGGATAAAGATGAACCTTTCAAGTGCGCATGTGTCAAACAATCCGTGTTTGCGCACACTATCATATGGTGTATACTTCGAAAGGCTCTGTCTGAATTCACAGTACTCATAATAGAGTAGCCAAAAAGTACCCGGATGACCTACTACTTTCGGCAAGATTCTGAAATGTGCATACAATGGATACTTTACTATCCCATGAGGCTATGGGAGAGGATTCGTGAATTGCAGTGAAGTGACACAACCGATGCTGGTATGTCCGTATTTCATTCATAATACACATACTCATATAGAACATACTTTTTTAGCTGTTGTTTAGTAAGTACCTACTCAAGAGAGTGTGCGTAGCCTTTGTGTTCATCTGTATGCATACGCTAAGCATTGAAGTCAGGTTTTAGTCGTTAAAATGCTAAATGTTAAATGCTGAATTGCGCTGGACTACACCCAGTGTTCCGGTATATGCCTGGCTTTCCATCATTTTGTCATTATATAATGTTTTATCACTGCCATGATCAATATAAATAAATAAATAACAATCATAAAATTCACTTACTGCCTGCTTTCTGCTGCCTGAAATTCTTTTGTGATTAAGCCTACTGTAAATCTTCTATTAGTCCAATTTACATAGAAAAGAGGTGTGTTAGCGCTGAATTTTAAGACCAATAATGATAAAAAAAAACATATTTGTAAATGTACTTTGTAAATGTTGTGATGTTATCCAAGAACACATATACTATACTACTGTGACTATACTAGGGGACCTATTATGCCCCTTTTCACAAGATGTAATATAAGCTAGAATGTGTCTGTGAAGTTTCAGCTCAAAATACCCCACAGATCATTTATTATAGCTTGTCAAATTTGCCCTTATTTGGGTGTGAGCAAAAACAGAAGTTTTTGTTTGTCCATTTAAATGTAAATGAGCTGCTGGTGCCGGCCCACTTTCCAGAAGAGGGCGGAGCTTAAACAGGTTGCTCAACAACAACAAAGTTGGAGAATCTCACGCAGCCAAAATGAGGAAACTGGATGTTTCTGAATGGTTAGTGGATACATTTATGTAGTTGCTGTGGAGTTGATTCAACTCATCGACTAGCATGTGCCGTCATGTTAATCTTTTGTGCAAATCCAGCGTTGAATTGACCCTCGTTTGTGAAGCGGTCTGGTTTAAAATGACGGCATGACAACAACACTCTACTACAACGACTCTTCCTCTTCTCTAAAGCAGCCCAACATGGCCTCATCCCTTTTGTTGTGTGTTTCAGGGCCAAGGTTTATGTACATTTTGGAAGAAGCTCGTTGTAGTCCCTACCAGCTGTTTGTTGTCGTCCTTAAAAGCAATTTTTCTGTAAAAGAAAATATCTCCCTTTGCATTGAACTTTGTGCGTCGTAACTTTGCAGATATTGTTTATGCTCAAACAGCAACATTGCACACTAACTAAAGTTAAAAAGTGAAATCATAATGAAGGACCCCTTTAACCCTCTCACAAAAGTGCTTGTCAGTGCGGACGTCTCTATTGTTGATGCATCTCTAGCGGTTTATTATTGTTGCTGTGCCAGTCTTTTTTGACTCTAAAACAACAGGCTAGGCTAATTATATATAAATTAAAAAAAAGTACTTGCTATGTGCGTACTTGATGAAATTTACGTCATATGTACTGTACTCACACCCCGGCGTACACATAAAAACTGAAGCGGGCTTAAGGCACACATGGTGGATTGATGCTGTACAGTAGTCCCAATAAAGTAAGAAGTGTTTGTCAAATGAATTTACCCGTACAGTAACATGGGCACAGAACAAGAGTCCATCTGGCCCCTTTTTGCCTCTAGTGCTGGTTTACACAAACTCCCTGAGACCCACAGATGTCTGGGGTGGACAGATATATAACTAGGCCAGGAGTGAGGCTAAACGCAAAGGTTAAAATCATTGACATTTTGCTAAATTTCACAGTGCATTTGGACAGAAACCAGCTCCAATCCTTATCTGTGTGATGCAGCCCACATGTGTGGAGTCTTTCTCTCTCTGTGGACCAACTTGCAGTCTTCACACCCTCCTTTATAAGGTTCATTGAGCGTGACCCCCTTCTTCTCGTCCTCGCTACTGCACACCCTCAGAGAAACACACAAGTGACCCCTAAATGTTGGAATGGAAAGAAATGTTGTAGAGTGGGAGGGAACGTGTTAAAGAAATGACTGCCTCGCAGAGACCACTTCTGTCCTTCATTTCCCTCACAGCGAGGTCCTGAACAGGTTCAAACCATTACAGGTGACTCTCGTCAGGACCTGCGACCTCAGAAGCGAGGAATCACTGAGAAATGGTGGGGTGGGTGGACAAACCAAAGGAAAAGAAGAAAGCAAGTGAGAAACATGTGGGTCATTAGTGTGTAGCCATACTGCACCGATGCATCTGCTTTTCATATCGGCACACTTGCACTACGACCAGAGGAGCCTCCGAGGAGACCTCAGGTTAAGACCACAGAATATACATGTGAAATCAAACCCTCATATTGACAGCACCGGTCTGCTATTGATTATAGAGACCACAGAGGTTTATGGGATGTTATGGGACCGGTGTGGAAAGGCGATTTAGACTCACCACATAAACACTACGGTGCGAATGACGACGGAAGCATCTCGGAGTTCCAGACACGTTTACAGGCCCCACGGGGTCACCCACCTCTGACTGCACGCTCCGTTAAAAAAAGCTGGAATCAAGAGGGATATTATGCCACGTGCAGAGAATACTGTAGAATGAGTGAAATAGCATATAACCATGGCAACATGAAGATCTGTGCTGCTTTGTTGTTTTGCTGTTAAGCTTGTGCTGCACAACCACATAGAAATTCATACCAAAGCAATATGCATACTATATATATATGCATACTGAGGTGACAAGAGTATCCAGTGCAGCCACACTGTCACGTGAGATTGAACAATTGTTGTGCATTCCCCACTGTTTAAAATCATGGATGTACATAAATATAGTGGGTATAAAGAGAGAAAATGGTGGTGGCATGAAAAGAGTAATCAAAATAGGAAAAAAATCATAGAATTTTTCTCCACTTTAGGACTCTTTTATTTTTCATTTTATATTATTATTTTATTGATATGTTAAGAAGATTTGAGACACAAATACACCCTACAAAACCATAATAAAATAAAATAAATTAATAAAATAAAATAAAAACATTGATGAAATCCCAGTTTGAAGATTCTAACAAAATAATACAAATTGTAATAGAGATTTAAATTCAGCTGTAACTCAGCAATTGTTCGGTGAATGTTGTTTGAAGTTGCTGATAAACCTTCCATGAATTCAATACAAATATATGAAGAGTTCAGTTCCAAAATGCAATAAAACGCCTTTTTTTTTTTTTTTTATTGAGTTTTCTGCCAAAATCAGTAGGCTACTGTTTCTGGTCGGTATTGAAAAGTCATTTATTAATTGTGCACAAAATGCGATACCGTCGTGTCAAGGCCATAGACTGTAAAAAAAATATGAACGTAGTGTCCGTGACGTTACCCATAGAGTTCTGAACAGCAGTTTTGAAGCGAAAATGAGGCCGAGGTCGATATATTATCCATTGTTTGCATCACATTTCTTCTTAATGATCTGCACTCCATCATCGTTCTTCAAGAAATAATGCAATCTGAGCAGTCTTTATGTTGTAAAACTGTGCGTGATCGTATCTAACAAACAAATGAGCCCGTGTCCAAAGTATAATTTTTCAAAATAGTGCAGCAGTTTTAGTTATAATATCCAAGCAGTGCTGTTGGAGTTTTATATCCTCCTGCTATTGTCATTGTAGTAAATCTCAGGAACTTTTAGCCAATGCCGATCCAACAACGTGTGTTCTGTTCCGCATGCGAGCACATCTAGACGCACATCAGTCTCGACTATTAATGCAGCAAGCCATATTTTATAATTGTATTAAAAAAGAGAGAGAAAAAAGCACAAATATGGCTGAGATGCCAAATTCGGCGGCTGGAATTAGCTGCTGAGGTAACATGACGGCTCACAGATAGCAGCGGCAATTTACCTGTCACTCAAGTGACCACGCCCTTAATTATGCAGAACTTTAAGGCTTAGTATAATTTAAACGGTTGAGTTATAAAAAAATTCACCCCCCTCAGAGTTGTCATGAAGGGCAAAATTAGCTATACAGATCAAAAACACAATTTGAACCAGACTGTAAACATGTTTTTTTCTGCTGTAAACTTGGCCAATTTAACATGGGTCTCAATGAGATTCTGCTCTCTTCTGCAGCCTGTCCCTAGTGGCCAGTCGATGAATCGCAGTTTAAGTCACTTCCGTATTGGCTTCACGAGAAACTGGGGGAGGTTGCCGCTTGGTCAAGGCCTGTACACACCGGGACGAATATCGCGCGCGATTATCGCCGACGTTTAACGCCTCTTGACTAAACAAAGGGCGCCAATGTGAGTGTGCACACCGACGTGAAAAACGCGAGGCGTAAAAGCGCCATTTTTTAAAAAACGCCTCGGGTTCGTTTTTTTGGTTTGACGCGCCACGTTAAAAACTGGCCGACCAATGAGAGTGGTGCTTTTGTTCACGTGCCTGGATTACCAAACTCTTTGTGTGTGTGTGTGTGTGTGTGTGTGTGTGTATATATATATATATATATATATATATATATATAATTTTTTTTTTTTTTTCCAAATATAATTTAACATTCAATAACTTTAGCAGCAGGGTTGAGTGACTGTATTGTACAAATGCATTCATTACTGTGTAAATTATTTACTTGTTTTCATGCTACAGAAATGGCCCAAATAATGACACATTCCTCAGTTTTACCCTTTTAATATTGGGAAAATCATGCAGCAACAGATGTTTGGCATGTTTTTTTTTGGACCTGGGGACGTTATACTGTATGTCTCTTTTATCCTGACACACTTATGGTACATCTCAATCAGCTCCTTAGGTCATGAATCAGTATATCCCTCACCGGTAAGGACCTTGACTCACTCCACATTGGGACACAGATGGCTATATTTCTAGCGACAAGGCAACATCCTTGTACAGCATCTCTGCTGGTATTATTGAACAAAAGTAGTACAGATTCTGACAGTTATTTTCATTAAGGGAACATAGTGAGCGAGCGTCGATGCTCCCTGGTTTTCAATGTGCATTTTGAGACCTTTTAGGGTGCGAAGGATTCAGTGCACTGGAAGGATTTTGCTATTAAGACAGCTGACTCCTTGATCAGTGTCCTGGCTACTGAACTAGGAAGCTGACTGAGACACACCCTTAGTTCAGTTCGCCAATACTGAGCAGGGGTTCGGACATAAACACGGAAGCGCTGAACTGCGTTCTCTGCGTCAACTGCGTACGAGTCCGACAGAGAAGAAATTGTTGAATAAAGTTGTTATTTTTGTTTTGTTTTTGTGCACAAAAAGTATTTACGTCGCTTCGTAACATTAAGGTTGAACCACTGTAGACACGTTGACTATTTTAACAATGTTTTTTGGACCTTGAATGACAGTAATTACGTTGCTTTCAATGGGGGATAAAACCCCCCCCTTGGATTTCATCAAAAATACGTATCTTAATGTTTGCAAAAATGTATTTTTTGGGTGAACTAACCCTTTAAGTTTATGGTACATCAACGTGTATCCTATTTATGGAAGGTGGATCATAAAAGTGAGCAGCAGAAAAGCACAGAGCGGCAGTGATCCAGACAGCAGAAGGTGTTGTGTGGAACGGGTTCACTCAGAGGGGAGGATTTGAGTTCATACTCGATATACGGTCGCTCTGAGGTTCAGGCACGGGGCTGCTGTGACTGGCTATGTGTTGTGCCAATCTGCACCTAAAACCCCATATAGAGTAACCCTGCTGGGCCAGCACAAGTTTTGCTCTCCCTTCCTGTGATTCACAGAAGTTTGCCTACCCCACTTTCCTGCTGGTTTCCTTCAAGTTTTCTTTGACATGACCCATGTCTATCTTTGGACACTCGGTACACACACACACACACACACACACACACACACACACACACCTCTACAGGCTCAAACAGATGGATCTTTTCAATGGGCCTCCCTTGCTCTCCAACAGAACAACTTGGCAATTTCTATGAGAAACAGGGCGAGAGCCAACATTCCCAAAGCCGCTCTCACCCTGACCTGAACTTCATAAATTTCAGCATTGTCTTTATCATCATCAAAGTCATTACACTTCCCATTAGAACACTTGCCAGCCATGTCACAACCAACATTAAAATGATATATTGGATCAGAAATAGATTAAACTGAGGGAGGAAAACGGATGCATATTTCTTCCCATTTCTTTTCCACTCCTAAAAATGTGCTTGCCATACCAGGAGAACAAAGGTCAAAATTCTCTTCTGCTCAGCATCCGGCATTTTTTCTGTTATGATCTTTGACGATATAACTCAAAGTTTGCCAAATAGAATGTCAGAGAGGTTTGAATCACTGGTAACACTTTACAATAAGGTTCCATATTAGTTAGTTAACTACACTAGTTAACATGAACTAACAATGAAAAATACATCTAAAGCATTTATTCTTACTGTAACACTTTACAATAAGGTTCATTTGTTAGCATTAGTTATAATGTATTAACTAACATGAACTAACGGGTTATGCATTTGTTACAGTATTTATTAATCTCTGTTTATGTTAGTTAATAAAAATCCAGCTGTTCATTGTTGTTCATGTTAGTTCAATGTACGTTAGCAAATAGACCTTCAACTTTTGATTTTTAATAATATATCAGTAAATGTTGAAATCAACATTAACTAAGATTAATAAATGCTGTAGAAGTATTATTAATTCTTAGTTCATGTTAACTAAAGTAGTTGACTAATGAAACCTTCTTGTAAAGTGTCACCATCTTAATGTTAATTTAAAGGTCCGGTTCTTCGTGATCCCATGTTTCAAACTTTAGTTAGTGTGTAATGTTGTTGTTAGAGTATAAATAAAATCTGTAAAATTTTAAAGCTCAAAGTTCAATGCCAAACGAGATATTTTATTTAACAGAAGTCGCCTACATTGAACGGCCAGTTTGGACTACATCCCTCTACTTCCTTCTGTAATGACGTCACTAAAACAGTTTTTTGACTAACCTCCGCCCACAGGAATACACAAGAGTTGCGTTTGTAGAGTGTGTTTGTCGCCATGTCGTCGAAACGCTGTTATTTTCATCCCGCAGTCCAATCACCGGGTCTGATTCCGGCTCAAATTGATAGGGTAAAATTAAAGACATGTTTACAATAACACTGAGCGCGTGCATCTCCACGTTATGGTAAGAGGCGTGACTTTTCCGGGCAAGGTTCGCTAAGCTGCTGTCGAATCACAACACAGGAACCGCTGGCACAATCAGAACTCGTTACGTATTTCTGAAGGAGGGACTTCATAGAACAAGGAAGTCATCAGCCCGTTTTTATGACAGTGGAAACAGCGGTATACAGATAAGTAAATTATGTGAAAAATACTGTGTTTTTTTACACGCGAAACATGAACACATGTTATATTGCACACTATAAACACAATCAAAGCTTCAAAAAAAACACGAAAAACGGGACCTTTAAACATTCACTAATACATTATTATACATTAGCGTTTAGGATCGCTGTTCTTCCCGTGCTTTAAAGGGGTCTTATAATGCCACTTTTACAAGATGTAAAATAAATCTCTGGTGTCCCCAGAGTGTGTATGTGAAGTTTTAGCTCAAAACACCCTACAGATAATTTTTTATAGCATGTTAAATTTGTCACTTTTTGAGGGTGAGCAAAAACGCTTCGTTTTTGTGTGTGTCCCTTTAAATGCAAATGAGCTGCTGCTCTCAAGCAGAGGGCGGAGTTTCAAGAGCTAGTGTTAGCTTAGCAGAGCCAATTACCTCATGCAGACACACTGAAAATGTCAGAAACCTCAGCCTTTTATGTTCAAACTGGAGTTGGATAATGATGGAGAGACTCAAGAAGAAGTGACAACATTTTGAATGCAACAGGACGCTTCTGAACGGTTAGTTGATGAATTTATGTAGCTGATGTGGAATTAACTATCTTAAAGTCATTGATTAGCATATTCATGATAGTCTATAAATCATTCATGTGGGAACTGCTGTAAGATCCTACAGAGCCAGAGAATATATGCTGCATGAAGAATAGAACAGGTATAATTTAGTTTAATTACGGTTATAACTTGTCATTTTGTCATCTTGCTTTTATGACATGCTATTGCATTTGTTACTGTATTGCCATAACATGGCCTCACCCCCTTTGTTGTGTGTTCTCGGAGGCAGGGTTTACATGTACAGTATTTACATTTAGTGTTTGTGATGTCAGTAACCCGGGAATAAGCTCAATATAATCCCTACCAGTGACATCATAATCAAGGACCCCTTTACCGATGCCAGAATGGTGTTTGATGCTTTCATCTAATGACCATCTCCTGAGTTTTATGTCAATTAAATTGATTTTTAGAGAGCGGGCTATACAATAATCAATTCCCTTAGCTGTGCAACAAAAAAGAAGCAACTTTATTAGGCATCACTAGGATTTCATCCATCATAAAATCTGGCTTTTGTGCTTTTATGGTTCTTCTTCTGTACAGGTAGGCTACTGATTCTATCTCTAAAGCGCGATAAGTGTGTTCTAATTTTCACTCTTCGCATCACTATACCAAAGACTATAACACAAGACGTGTCACTCGTATTGTTTTGAATGGGAGAACGTGTAACGCGCAATATGGCGGAATAAGTCCCGCCTTCTAAATAAGAGCCAATCGCCGACTGGTAAAGTCATCGCGTCACTTCAGCGGCCGTTAGAAGGTGTGCGCATGCGCATTAGCTTGATCCAGACTGAAAAATATAAAATAGTTTTTTTGTCATGATTCGAGCGTTTAGAAACTAAATTTATGAGCCAGTTGTTGTTAGATTTCATTGGTGATTTCAAATATGAAATTTAATCGTAAGGTTGGCGAACAGTTTTGGAGAATTTGATGTTTCCCCATTCAAAGAGATTGCATGATGCCCAGAATGCCCGAGAGGCGTTTCAAAGATGGCCGCCTAGTGAAATGACTAAAGGGACTTTGACTATACTAGCCAACTACAGAGTCGTGAGCGTGAGTGGAATGGATTGTAAGGTAGGCTAATAATTATTTATTTGCCGGCAAATATTCAGTGACGTGATTGATGCCCATGAGTGTGTTATGTCGATGTTTTTAGTTCTAATAACCTGACAGCCAACCTAAGTTTTTAGCATGCCTGAGGGCTACTGTTCGAACTGTTAGGGCAACGTTAATTGAAACATGCTGGAGATGATCTAAATGCTTTTTGCCTAATTCATTATACTTATTTTATGGAATTAAGTTTATTTCATGGCTTAAATAAATTACATATTACTCAGAGACTGGCATGTTTGGTAAATTTGTTTCTTAAATTCAATTGACCCTTCGTCGGGAGTTTGATTGACAAGCGATCTAACCAATCATAACGCCAAATCTGCCATTTTGTCCGACAAAGCAGTCAGGAGTTCCGCGTTTTAAACAACATTACTTCTCATGTTCATGTTTATTTGATGCTATAAATTAACTAGTAGGAAGAGATGATTGGTTTACGAGCCGCTTGAGCTGAGGCACTACAGTAATCTGTCACAACACATTAAAGAGCGACAAAACATTTTTTATTGTTCGAATTAATTAAAAAAAAAAATACACAATTTGAAAGCTGGGACATTGTTTAATATCAAGTAACCTGCTCTGTCTTGTCTGTCGACATGTTGTCAGTGTCCTCTTTGCTCTGGATGTATGGCTTGTCGGACAGAGCAGCAGTAACTAAGGGGGGCGGGTCTTTGCGAAGGGTCAATTTACTTTTGAAACTATTTTGAAATTTACTTTTTTTTTTTTTTTTTTTTTTTACGGGAAAGGAGTGGTTTGGATTCACAAAGTTGTTTTTATTGTCTCTTACAACAAAAGCCCACGTAAATGCAGATCGTTGTAAATACTTTTAAAACTGTTGTTCCATTATTACCGCTAAGCAGATTTTTTATTTATACAGAAAACTATTGTGTATTATTATGCACATTCAGATGCCTCTTAACAAAAACCGTTTATTTCTTAATTTAAAAATTATTTCTTTTGCACTTTTAAATTAATTTGACATGTGGTTTAACTGTCCTGAGATCATAATAATCAAGACGTCTTACTAAAAGGCTGCCTTTTTTAAAAAAAGATAATTATATAATTGCTATAAATTAATATTAACTTTGTTAAAACTTTTGTCAAATAAAAATCTATTGTATAACCAACTTACAGACAGCCATCACTGTCATGTGACAAAAATACCCCACAATCAGAGTAAAATGAAAAGATAGTTTGACCTTTGTTTTTTAAATAATCATTTGATTAAGATTGTCATTAAAATTATGTATTATAAAATATTTAAAATGTTATATAGTGTGTATTTGATTGTTAAGTGCATGGTGTTTTGAAAATAAAGGGGGGGAAACAATTACTGTAAACAAAATGAAGAAACTTTTTTATTGAATATAGATTTGATATGTACAGAGAAGCTTTGTGTACATTTTGACACATCAGGTAAAAACTTTGTGTAAAAACCATTTTCACTGTGCATACAGGAATCGAACACCATAGTACCTATGAAGTGGACAACAAAATGTCATACAAATACATTAAAATGTGCAGATTACTTTTAGCTTTCTTTTAAAGATTAAAACAAATGCTGTATGATCAGAGAAAGTCAAAAGATAATAATGATTTCATTTTAAAAATATGTGCATTTGTCGACACATTAAACTTTTAACATACAAAAACATCCCTCTTCACAGGCACTTCCCATCGAAAACATCTTATGTATACAGTTACAATGTGATATAAAATAGTAGATAAGCAGCCAGCACCGAAAAAAAAAAAAAAATAAGAAAAAAAAATATTATTACGCTGCTGTTCTGGAAATGTCTTCTCTGTTAGTAACTACAATACTAGAAGCACATCATGTCGAACCACAGAATCCATAACAATCTTGAGAGGAAGTACCAAACTTTTGCTCAGGGAACAGAGTAGATATACTGAATGTTTTCCACAATTGAATGGATGCGAGACAGAGAGAGACGCCAGGCGGACTCACTTTGAGAGACTTGGAGGAGAGTACATTGGTCAATGGGCTTGGCGTTCCTTTTTGTGAGAGCTTATTGAGCTCTTTTAGATTTAGCTCTGAAAAATGTGGCCAAGTGTTTCATGTTCTTGCCAAGATATAGTTCATAGACAAAAAAAAAAGAGTCATGTTACAGGCACTGGTGATACACAATCCCATGCAAAACCCACACACGTACAAGTACCAAAATATATAGAGCACAAACAAAAGCCACATGACATTTGTTAGAGTGGTTTAGATTTCTGAATGAACAGTTAAAAGACAGCTAGATTTAAAGGGATAGTAATTGAAAAAATTACCTTCTTTCTTGTCTTTTTTTATACAATTAAGATAGTTTCAAGCTTTGTGAACTACACTTTTGTTTTCCACAGAAAGAAACACGTTTGGAACGACATGAGAGAGAAGAGACGACGAAAAAATGTTCATTACTAGGTGAACTGCTCCTTTAAACAGGTTTTCGACACTATCCGTGGCTACTGCGGCGTGAGCTGTAACCTGAGCTTTGTTGTGTTATAGTGGAACATGTGCACAAGAAAACTGTCCATTAACCTGTGTGATAAAAACTAAAGTGCTGAACAGAACTGAAACCAAAGACAGGTTGTAAGAAGGCAAAGGTCAGAGTCACACCCACACCTACTGGGTCTAATACTAATGCACACACACACACACACTGGGTTTTCATGTTTCATGGGGACTCTCCTTAGACATGATTTTTTTATACCATACAAACTGGATATTCTATCTCCTAATCCTAAACCTACCCATCACAGAAAACGTTCTGCATTTTTACATTTTCAAAAAACATCACCTAGTAGAATTTTTAAGCTGTTCTCCTTGTGGGCACCAAAAAATGTCTCCACAAGGACAAAGATTTCAGATATTTCCATCTTTGTGTGGGGACATTTTGTCCCCATGATGAAACTAGGACCACACATACACATACATGAGCAAACTGCCTGGAAGTCACAAGAATACAATCTTGATAGGAAGCATTAAAGTCAACATGAATTCAAAATGCACATTATTTACTTTCTTAATACATGTTCCTGGTGTTATTATGCAAGATTCATCTTTGTATGTTATTCATAACCCCCCCCCAAAAGTTTGTAATCTTTCATAAAAATGTAAAAACATGCTCCGCATTTAAAAACGATTTTCCATTGTGGATGACATCATCAATCCCTCTTATTTTTAAGCCCCTCCCCTCCAACCTCCTGTAATACAGTGAAAATGTTCACATTCCCACTGAGTCCTGATGGATAAAATTGTTTAATCTTACCCAATAACATTGATTCATGTTGCCTTTAAAGGTGCAATATGTAAGTTCTGTTCTATTAGTAGCACCAAAACATATTTGTTATTCTTCAGAAAGTATTTTAACAAATTAAAAAATATATATTTTTAAAAAGTACCCAGTTTTAATTAATTCCCTCATTCCTGGTCTTGGATGAATTGCAGTAAGAAGCCTGAGAGCTGTACATTTACTAGCTTATTAGTGGAGGAACAGAGACCACTAACTGGAAGAAGAAGCAAAAGAATCAATTATAAAGTAGGTGGAGATGGAAGGCGTCACATGAGGAGCAATTGAGAAGTATGACGGGTTAATGGGGGTTTCCTTAGCAGAGAGTTGGAGGGTTGTGGGGTCATAACCTTACTGCACTCTATTAGCTGAGTTCAGCTACACTGTTGGAGTACGTGGACTAAAATACACGCACTAAGAACACATACAGCACACCTACACTGTTAAAAAGAATTGTTGGTTTAACTTAAAAAAGTAAGTTGGTTGCCTTAATTTTGAGTTCATTGAAATTAAAAATGTGAGTTAATACAATGAAGGTGATTGGTTTAATCAACATAATATTCTCAAAATATTGTTATCTGAACCACATTAATTATCTAAGTTGATTTGACAAAAGAAAAAATGTTTTTAGTGTACACTTACAAAATTCTCATTAGTGTAACACAACAAATCTCATTCTCAGTGCTATGATGTAAAAATATTGATCTATTAAAGTTAATTTGTTGTACTGAATTTATGCAGTTTTAATAAAAAATATTTTTTTTTTATTATAATTGAGTAAAAATTCTTATATTGCCTTAATGATAGTCTAATGAAAATTAAATTCTGAATTATGGTAATGTAATTTTTTTAGGAAAATTATTTTTCATGATATGGCGCCCCGCACATGACATTCAGGGGGGAAAAAACAAGAATTTGTTGCTACAGTTTATTAATTTGTTCCCTCTTTTTTTTCACAATTTAACCAAGAAAATGTGTCCACAATTTAACTAAAACAAGGGAACAAATTATTAAAAAGTCACAAATTAATATGTTGTAGGGACAAATTGTTATTCTATTTTTTTTTTTTTTAAATATAAACTGTGAAAAAAAAAAAAAAATCTTTTTTTAGTGCTAGAAGCAGGCTTAATTTTTTTAAGCTAAACATTGCATATATTTGTCTTTGATTCTGTGGTGCAATATGACCCAGACATGTTCCTGACAGGCGTAGTGAAATTCACCCACCTACAAGTTCTCAGCACACTTGACAAAAACATGATATGTAGGTCACAATATGGTGGAAACAGCCATGTATCAAAGCCTCGGGCGACTGTCATGTGATTGACAAGAGAACCTAGTGCCGTAACATCAATGAATTCAGAACAAACACATACGCATCTGTCAAAAGCAGGGATGGGAGATAGATATTCCACAAAGATTTTCAGTGTGTACATACTAGAGTAAAAAAAAAATTGGCAACCCTCAGAAAAACTATTTCTCCATTTCTCCAACCATTTCAGACCATTCAGTCTCCTCATTTTATAGCTCTGTCTCTTTCCATTCAATATTATTGCTGTAATACAGTTTTTCCTACAGTTTTGATTTCTCGTCTCAAGAGTAGAAGGGACGGCCCTTCTCAGGGGTCTGTAGACGGTTGAGCTGGGCGAGTTGGGTCGGCGATGGTGGCACATCTTGTCGGTAGGGACCTTTGGGTGGTGTAGGAACAGGGATTTGGCTTGGGGTTGGTGTCTCCTCCATCGTAGGTAGCTTGGTTTTAGCCTCCTGCTCCTTTCGTCTCTGTTCCTGTCTCAGGAGCTCTTGGGTCTCCAGGAGTACACGAGCATTCAGGCCCGTGGTGGCGGCGCCCAGATAACCGTTGGCAGTGCGCGATCCCTGGTAGCTGGAGTAGCGTGGGTTCTCTTTGGCGGTCTGAAAGACCTCGCCAGGAGGATAGACTTTATCCCAAGAGTCTTGAGACACGGTGCTAGGGTTTTTGCGTGGTTGTCTGTGAGGAAGAGAGAAAGAAGGGTCAGTAACAGAGATGGTTAAAAAAACGGGGGAAAGAAAAGTCCCACAGACTCATAGACTCCCCAGAAGTGCCACAACACAAGAAAAAAAGTATCTTTTCCAAGTTAATCAGAGTTTTTGTCCTAACAAACTACAACAACAATATGTGACGAGTGACAGGGGATTCTGTTTTACAAATTATTTTTATTTCTGCGACGTTGTGGCTGGAACAGCAACACAAACTATGACAATGATAATTACTTTGTGCTTTATTTAATGTTAAAAGCATCTAATGTGAGATTTGAATATCAATTTGCTTGACCTTTTATAGCCATACTGAAAGCGACAATGAATAATTCACCTCAGATCTTGAAAATAAATCAAAGGAAATAAGAATGTTCGGTAATACTTTAGTTTGGGGTCCAATTCTCACTATTAACTAGGCCTAGTTGCTTTTTTGCATGCATATTACTAGGATATTGGCTATTTATTAGTACTTATAAAGCACATATTAATGCATTATTCTGCATATTCTATGCAGAATCTGTTCTACATGGATATTACAAAAATACCCTGGCTCTTCTAAGCTTTATAATGAGAGTGAATGGTGCATCTTTTTTTTAAGCTCAAAAAGAGCACATCCATCCATCATAAAAGTAATCAATATGGCTCCAGGGGTTAATAAATTCAAAATTCGGCACAACACCAGCACATGACCAGTGTTGGGCACGTTACTTTAAAAAAGTAATTAGTTATAGTTACTAGTTACTTCTCACAAATAGTAACTGAGTAACTGAGTTACATCATTATAAAAGTAACTAATTACCAGGGAAAGTAACTATTGCGTTACTTTAAAAAAAAAAAAAAAAAAAAAAAAATGTCAAATAACTTGAATGCCCCCAATATTAAATATAAGTCTAAGAATAAATTATTCTTGATCCGACTCGTGACTCATGATCCGCTCTTGCTTATGAAATTTCTCTGTACTGTAGGCTACAATAGCCTATGTGTTTGTAGCCATTAAAGAAAATGTAGTTTCATATTTATGTTTAATTAGTCTTATGTTATATTTTAAATTAATTTACTTGATTATGAAAAGTGAACAGCACGAGTAAGATGCATCATAAGATGCGCAATATATCGGGAGTCATGGAGTGGGTCAGACATTATTTTAAACACTTCATTAAGTTTTGTTTGGTAGAAAGCCTTTCTTTAAAGTGAATTTCGTTTTGTAAAAATTGTATCTTAATTTTAATCAATGTTTCATTAACCAATTGACTGGATTTAATAAATAAGAAGCAAATATAGCAGACAATATAATCATGGCAGGCGCTGGCGCGATCACTGGCGCGTGAACTGGAGCGCAACTTACAGGCTAGAGAACCGAAACTCAGCGTATAGGCTGCTTGCCTTGCAGACAAGAGAAATATATCTATAGAAAGCTTGAAATATCTAAAAACGAAAAGAAATAGGCTACTCTGATTATGTAGCCAACATTCTCTCTCTAGGCGTGTCCAGTATATGCGGAGATGATGAGAGTCAGCAATGTCAACTTCATCTTCGCAGCTGACACTGATTAAGAAAACATTACTTTATTAATAAACAATTAAAATCTCCTTGCTGTTTTGGTCACATTCATAATTATTACTTTTGCCGGTTCTTTATGGCAAACGTTATGCGTGCGCTTGAGTGCTATATAGCCTATATTACATAAACGCTCATTATTATGGTTTATTCTCTCCAGTATTTAAGAAATTAAATTAATATAAATGAGATTAGTCAACTAATGGCTTAAATGAATAGCTACTAGTCGACTAGAAAAACTTATTTCACATCTTTTCGATCCAGCATGTCACAAAGGGTATTCTGCTTTGAGCTCGCGCTCAGCTCGCATGCTCACAGACACACACACACAGAGCATCGTTCATTATTATCAGTTTAAAATTACCCTATATTTGTGTAGGCTATGACTAACCGCAGCACACACCAGAGAAAAATCTTTGCAGGTCCTATATGGCTGAGAGAGAGGGCTACTCAGATGAAAACTGCATCAGTGAGCTCAATTATAGTAACGCAGCATTTTTTTTTGCCAGTAACGGTAACGGCGTTGTAACGGGAGAAAAAGTAATTTGTTTGATTACTTGTTACTGAAAAAAAGTAACGGCATTAGTAACGCCGTTTATTTATAACTCCGTTATTCCCATCACTGCACATGACGTAGCCGTAGCGTAAGTGTGACGAGCAGGGCGGGCGAGAGCCGTGAGGGAACGGCGCGAGGCCGGTGACGCGAGTGATAATGAGCGTCACCTGCGAGGCGTGCCGGCCTCGAGTCTCTCACGGAGGAGCTCCGGAGGCATAAAAGGAGGAGCGACATCAGTGAAGGTCGAGAGAGGACCAGGCCTGGACTTTATGTTATGTTTTATTATGTTTGTGTGGCCGGCAGACGTCCGCGAGGGTCTGCCGGCATTACTTTCGTTTTGTTCTTTGTTTATTTTATATTAAAGTTTTGTTGAACGTTCGCCGGTTCCCGCCTCCTTCTTCCCACATCTATGAACCGTGTTACAGTAAGCAATGGGGGAGAAGTGACGAACGCGGAAGCGCGCTGTTTACAGCAAAGGAAAATGGCAAAAAGAATTGAGTTGTTTAAGCTATACTGTAGATTTGTATTATTCTTAAAATGGTATGTTCGTGCGTCTATCTAAATAAAGACTTAAGATTACGCTATACCTACGTCATACTCCGGAACTCAACTCTCTTGTGAACTCTCTCGTGATTATAGTTTCTAAAGTTATGAATATGGATATTTTTCTTACAAAACTGCATCACTTTAGAATGGCTGATGGATGGATGTGCTTTTTTGGGCTTCAAAAAAATGGTACCATTCACTTTTATTATAAAGCTTGGAAGAGCCATGACATTTTTTAATATAATTTTTAATATAACTTCTGTTGTGTTTGGCTGAAAGAAGAAAGTCATATACACCTAGGATGGCTTAAGGGTGAGTAAATTCTGGAATAATTTTCATTTTTGGGTGAACTATCCCTTGAGCAATTACCTTACTAGCTATAAATTAGCAGTACTTAGGAGTTTATTGAAGCAAAAGTCCTAGTTAATAGTTAAACTGTGACTGAACATTTGAACAAAGAAGTGTATTCCATAACAAAGGTTGTTTCAGTATTTTTAATAATGTTAAAATGGTTAAATATATATGAATTCTGATTATGTACATATACATTTCACTGCAAGGGAGACTCCGCCAACATGCTCTTCTGATTGGTGTAGTCATGTTGTGTCTAATGTGTACAAATAAATTGCGTCTGGTGGACCACTGAAAGAAGGACCTGCATCAAATCTAGAGAACAGAATATTTAGGCCAGTAAGCAACCAAACAGGAAAGCCCTAACATTCAACTACAACACGATCACATTGTGGTGGCGGGTTGTCCCAAGACAAGTGGCACTTACATTTTTTTTTTCAAAAATGTAAAAATGTAGTTCTTTGCTGAGCACAAACGGTTAAACACGCTGTTTGAGGCCTGCTAGCGTACTTAACATCAAGAGAGGAAATAACAGGTTCCTTTAACGTCCATCAACTACCGGCCAATCAACTACTAGACATTTGACAGACCACCAGAGTTAGATCCCTTCCTTGCCTAAAGGAATGGGGAAAGAAACATCAAACCTAGAAATTTCTTTGTCAACGTATCCGCCATTGTGAGGGGTGTCCACTCAGACACTGTCCATCTTCTCTCTGCTCCGTTATTAGGATCCATTAAGTGGGAAAGTGAAGTAGCTAACGTGCCACATCCCTGCGCCTCATGGCTAAATGAAGGCCCACTCACACCTCACTGGCCTTGCATGCTTAAAAGCATGTGTGCACGTGTGTATGCGCACACTTCTGTTGGGATTTCACACATCGGCTCACACAAGAGGAGTGCTTTCAAAAGCAGACTCACAAATGTTCTAGTATCGTCCAGAATTCAGAATGTGATGGTGAAATTTTTTTGTCACTATCAAGATGCTAGGGTGTTCTGGGTGACTGCTAGGTGGTTGTTTACTGGCCAAAGTCGAAAAAAGCCCACGTATCTATGTTATTATGGACCCTAGAAATGGCTTGAGTCCCAATTTCAATGTAAATCACTAGTTTTATTGATTGGTAGGTGACAATTGTACATTCGATTGCTAAGAAAAGTAATAACACAGCTCTCCTCAATAAGCCACATGCTTTGAGGCATCATTCATGTCATTCAAAGAAACGGTATGCAGCAAATTACACACTAACGTTTATGGTTCAAGGTTTACAACAAATACAACGTTAAGTATGAACAAATATAATAGTGCACACACCACTGAATATCATCGTTTCATGCACTATGGGTCACATTGTTTGGATAAAAAAAAATTGGAAAATGAATACAACAGATTACATTCAAGACTGATTGCGTAAAGCATATCAATTGAATTCAAAGGCCATTAACCTAGTATTTTGAAATGCGTAGAAGGTGAAACTGACTGGACGCCAATAATACTGTGTTGATTACAGTATATTGTTGTATTTCAATTATCAGTAAGCTGTGTTTTGTTTATATAAAATGAATCTGAGCTATTCAACCTCATTCTAAGAGCAAATCCCAGCAGAAAAGGGGAAACACATGGCACTTTTCACAAGAGATAATGGTGTTAGGTAGAAAAAAGAACAATCTTCACACTCTTACAGTCACGTCTGTACAGTTGTTATTCAAACTATTGAGAAAATTAAAGAATGGTGACTAATTATCACTTTAACAACTCATCTTCGATGTAAAAACAGTATCATACAGCTAGAAGCAAACATCATTACAACATTACATATATCTCAGATCACGTTAGTCTGAAAGAAGATACTCATATACACCTAGGATGGCTTGAGGGTGAGTAAATCATCGGATCATTTTCATTTTGGGGTGAACTATCCCTTTAACAAGCTATTAAGCTAATAGATAAAATTTATTAGGTAAAATATCTACCTCCCACCAGACCGCCTTCCGTATTCAAATTATGAAGAAAGTGTAAACTGGTGTCGCGTCAGGCGTAGGACGTAGCGTAAGCTTTTTGAACTGCAAGAGTTTTACACTTCATAAGTTGAATACGGAAGGCAGTCTGGCGGAAGCTAGATATTTTACTTCATATCTTGTTAAATATGGATTTTTTTTTTCACAGATGCATCGCTTCGCTTCAGAGGGCTTTTATTAACCCCCCCGGAGCCGTGTGGAGTACACGTTTATGATGGATGGATGTGGATAGAAGCACTTTCTTCAGCGTCATACTCGTGATGCCTGTTCACTGCCATTATAAAGCTCGGATGCATCAGGATATTTATTAAAATATCTCCGATTGTGTTCATCAGAAAGAACAAAGTTATATACACTTAGGATGGCTTGAGGGTGAGTATAGCTTGGGCTAATTTTCATTTGAAAGTGAACTAATCCTTTGAGACATTACAGTCAATGTTTGTGTGAATACTTGCCAAGACAGATTTTTAAAAATACTGTAATTCTGTGTATGTGTAAACCGGGATCGCGAGCAGAGAAAAACTGCATTTTTCATGCTCAAAGAAAAAAGGTACTCCTTAGAAAATGTACAATAAAAGATACTTTTATGTTTAACTGCTATTTGGAGCATTGGGATCGCTAGACGAGGGCTTAATTAGTCGCATTCCTACTAATTTTGCCAGCATGGAATACATTTGTAGATTGAATTCCCTGAAAAGTGTAAACGCTGTGGCGCTATCAAAACACTGCTCTCAATGTTTGTGAATCCCGAGCAACCCGACATAGCAACAGCTCAACCAATGGTGTAAGACTGTAAGATCTGTTTGTTCGACCAATAGCAGACGGGGGAGTATTTGTGAAACCTGTTTAAAAACATTAATTGAGATGCCAGTGGTGCAAAAACTACACACTTCACTTGTGTAGATAAAATGACGTGAAAGGATGTGTAGTATCTCTATGATAATGTCATGTCACAATTCAGGTAAAAACATTGAAGACAATAAGAATAAACAAGTATTTTACTCTCTCCCAATAGCTACAGTATTTATATCTGAAACACAGCTGGTGTGCATTGCAGTTTATCAAAAGGACAACAGATATACACACAGAGAACAATATTATCTCAACACCTTGAGTAATGTTTTCTATTTGTTAACAGGAAGCAGAACGAGACGCTGGAATGTGGGACCTGCATCTTATCTCTGCGACTGTGAGTGTTGCCGTATTATAACGTGCAGCTGTTGCATGAAGTTGCGCTCTGTTTCACATGACTTCCATTACTGCTAATCAGCGTACACTTCGCTTATCTGTCTTATTTTCTGTTCCTCCCTTTCTGTCTCTCTAATCCACCTTCCAAAAAAAGAATCCCTTCATTAGCCAAGTGCTAAATCTGAACCCACAGGGTAAACACACAGTTGGATCCCTGTTAAAGCTTGCTTATAATCCACAGTCTGTCCATGCAACTGTTGATCAATCCAAGCTGCGTTATGATTGGTGGAGGAACGACGTTCCAGTAAGTCCATACATTACTAATGAGCGTGCATCTCAGCCGGGTCCTCCAGAGGACAGGGGTCATTTCACACCAGCTTGACCCTGCTTGACCGACGGTATGAGATTATGGGTGGAATGCATATCAAAGGGCCGCCGTCCGTGCTGAGTTTCCCCAGGGACAGTGTCAAAGATCCGGCAGGAACTAGTCGGTGGATTCCTTGTAAACCCGGCATTTTCATCTGAAGTTCGCTCAATATAGACAACGACATTGAAGATGCTTAAGGCAGTGAGAAATAGTGGAAGCTGATTGGTTGAATTGATTAACTGTCTTTATGTCCATGTAGTGTGGAGTAGTGAATGTTGACCTCTATATCGACCCTAGGACTTTCTCTACTGTCTTGGGAAAGAGTGAAGAAAAGAAAAGGGAGAAGAACGATGGACGAAACTGGGATTTTTCATGCAAGGCTCCCCTCCTTTCTGCGGTGCGAGTTGGGCTTTGTCATTGCTTGAGGGGGGACTAATTGTGTAATTGTACATATCCTGGTTACACTTTTCTCAAAGCCAATAAAAACAAGCGCCAAACATGTAGGTTAGACCACACACACACACACACATATTGCAGACATTTCCCAATAATTCCTTTTCAAAATACCTGCAAACCACAGTCTTATACTTTAGAAAGTATAAAATGTGTATTTTGTGGTTACAAGGTAAGCATTATCATTATTATACTGTTAATACTTATGGGGCGTTCACACCAGATGTGATTTGCGCGAATAAATCACGCTATTCGCGCGTTGTTGGACACTTGAACATTTTGAGTTTACTTGGTTCATTCGCGCGTGAAATTCACTTCACAACAGACGCAAATTTGAGTCATGAAAGGGGCTCTCCCTCTCCTTTAAATATGTGTCCCAGACTCTTCCACTTCTTTCTGCACACTTCCTCTGAATAAACACAACTTGTCAGCGGGAAAGTATTTGTAAAATACGGCGAATAAGCTCAATTTGACGGCTTTAGCTAGCTTGTAGTCTCAATATGTATATATATAGCTCAAATTGAGTAAAGACCGTTTTTTACAACTTACCAGATTGTCCGACCTCCTCACTCACTTTCTTCCAAGCACGATCCTTTTTATTCCTGTTTCTATAAAAGTATGAAGCTGTATCGTACAGCGACAATGATTTTGTCCTCCATTGTTGTTTCGGATTTCTGCCTCTGCTCGTAATCACGTCACTACTAGAGCAAGCTCCTGATTGGTTGACGCGGCGCAAATTTTCGCCAAAGTTCAGATTTTTCAACTTGCGCGATTCGCACAAATCATGCGCGTCAAACGCCAGAAACGTTCAATATGCGTGAATCCCACCGCAGGATGTCTATTCGCGTCTTTGCATTGACTTAACATGTAAATCACTCTCGCTTAACGCTTCATTCGCGTCTGGTGTGAACGCACCATTAGGGTTAGGGACCTAATTTAAAGTACTTTTTAGGAATTAATGTCTTCCATCATGTCTTCAGTGTCACATGATCCTGAAAATAATTAGTTCACTTCAGAATTCAAATTTCCTGATAATTTACTCACCCTCATGTCATCCAAGATGTTCATGTCTTTCTTCAGTCGAACGGGTATATACTCACTTTTTAACCACAAATGCTCATCTTGCACTAGCTTTGCGACACACCACACATTACATAATCATGTTGGAAAGGTCATGCATGACGTAGGCGGAAGTACTGAGCAAATGTTTACAAAGTGAACATGCAACGAATTAGTCGGAAAAAAAAAAAAAAAAAAAAAACATAATGTGTGAACTTTCCAACGTGATAACGTAATGCGTGGAGCATCACAGAGCAGTGCAAGACAAGCATTTGTGGTTAAAAAGTGTATATTTATATATATATATATATATATATATATATATATATATATATATATATATATATATATATACTGCAAATATTATATGGTTTTTGAAAATAAGTGTGCTCAAATATCAGAAAAAGAGATCAAACTTTTGACCTGGAAGACAAAACGGGACAAAACGAGAATTTGGGAGTACTTTTTTTTTTTTTTTTTTTTAAGATTCAATGTCAGCCTTCGCGATTTTTTTGTCTTTTCTTTATTGTCCGTTTAGTGGCTAAAATCCACTCAGACCACCTTAGCAGCACCTGCAACATGACTGCATTGTGAAGGTGACTTTTGAGCTGGACCATTTTCATCAGAAAACATAAAAAACGTATTTCCTGCTGTGCTGTAAATAAATGTACTGAAATATTGAGTGAAAGTTTATCAGCACCGCCTGCAGCCCCCACCCCTTTCAGTTAAGTATGTAAAGCTCCAATGCGGGATTTTTTCTTCTTCTCGTGTCTGTTGGCTGGATGCTTTGCATGAACTGAAGCAGATTAAGAAGATACCAATGCCTGCAAGTAGAAACGCTGATATCAAACTTAGCCTGCAGGCAACTTTCTAAGCTTTATTGACATTTATGACAAATATGCAAAGGGAAAGGGAAAGAGAGAAAGTGAAGAGAGAAGATAAAACAGATGAGGGATGGGGCCGATATCCATCCAAAAAGGGGGGCCCTATAGACTGCAGTTGCCAAGATAAACTTCCCTCAACAAACAGGTTCTCGGGCTGATCTTTATTAGGTTTAGGAGGGGCACATTCTCTTGGCCCTGAGAGCATGAAGACAGACGTTGTTGGTGTTCTGAGGGCTTAGAGCTAAAACAGAACCGACCACATGACAATGGCATGACTACAGCTGAGAAACGCCACCGAGGACAGGGAGAGTGTGGGAGACGTGAATATAAGATTGCATGAATATTTGGTTTATGGCTGATTTATTAGCATGAATTTATTAAAATATTACTTTTCACTGCTTTGCTCTAGTTGTTCTGGCAACGTATGTGCTCATATCTGAGATTTATTGCTTGAATGTAAGGAATACCTTTAGAAAATGTACTTGGGAAATACCATGGTGCAGTCATGGTATCAGATGATAATATAATGGTATCATAGGATTATTTATGTATCATGGCATTTACATGGTACCGTAAGGTCAATGTTCCACAAACAAAACAAAGCAAGGCATTAAAATGATACCATTTCAATAATAATACTAATTTTTATTGTTATTATTGAACTTTTATTCAGCAAGGATGCATTGAATTGATCAATCGTGACAGTAAAGGCATTTATAATGTTACTAATATATATATATACTGTACAGACCAAAAGTTTGGAACCGCTAAGATTTTTAATGTTTTTAAAAGAAGTTTCGTCTGCTCACCAAGGCTACATTTATTTAATTAAAAATACAGTAAAAAACAGTAATATTGTGAAATATTATTACAATTTAAAATAACTGTGTACTATTTAAATATATTTGACAAAGTAATTTATTCCTGTGATGCAAAGCTGAATTTTCAGCATCGTTACTCCAGTCTTCAGTGTCACATGATCCTTCAGAAATCATTCTAATATGCTGATTTGCTGCTCAATAAACATTTATGATTATTTTCAATGTTGAAAACAGTTGTGTACTTTTTTTTCAGGATTCCTTGATGAATAGAAAGTTGAAAAGAACAGCATTTATCTGAAATACAAAGCTTCTGTAGCATTATACACTACCGTTCAAAAGTTTGGGGTCAGTAAGAATTTTTATTTTTATTTTTTTGAAAAGAAATTAAAGAAATGAATACTTTTATTCAGCAAGGATGCATTAAATCAATCAAAAGTGGCAGTAAAGACATTTATAATGTTACAAAAGATTAGATTTCAGATAAACACTGTTCTTTTGAACTTTCTATTCATCAAATAATCCTGAAAAAAAATATTGTACACAAATATTTTGTACAATTGTACACGTTAAATGTTTCTTGAGCAGCAGATCAGCATATTAGAATGATTTCTGAAGGATCATGTGACACTGAAGACTGGAGTAATGATGCTGAAAATTCAGCTTTGCATCACAGGAAAAATTACTTTGTGAAATATATTCAAATAGAAAACAGTTATTTTAAATTATAATAATATTTCACAATATTACTGTTTTTACTGTATTTTAATTAAATAAATGTAGCCTTGGTGAGCAGACGAAACTTCTTTTTAAAAACATTAAAAATCTTAGTGGTTCCAAACTTTTGGTCTGTACTGTATATATATATATATATATATTTTTTTTTTAATAAATGCTGTTCATTCTATTAATTCTTTATTCATCAAAGGATCCTGATATGAAGGAATGTCTTTTTAAGCAGCAAATTAGCATATCAGAATGATTTCTGAAGGATCATGTGACATTGATGCTTTAATGAAATTGTTATAATATTTCACATTATTGCTGTTTCGTATTTTTGATCAAATAAATGCAGCCTCGACTTCTATCTAAAACATTTAAAAATCTTACCGACCCCAAATTTTTGAACAGTAGCGTATATAATAATAATAAATTAATAATTAAATAATAATTATTAACAATTATATTAACAATATAAAACTTACATATGCTAATGAATTTTACTTACTGAATTTTATTTAAAGCTACTTTTTAGTTTTTGATTCCAGAGGGTGTGCACAAACGTTAAACACGAGCTGCAGAACTGCACTACTGCTCTATAAAAAAGATTTTCACGTTTACATGAAAATTGTTGAATGAATGCTTTAGGGACATATTGTTCATTTTGTGTTATTGTTGTGAGAGTGAATGTGTGGTTATAGATGTAATCTGAGATATTGTGTGCAGTGGCTTCTCTTACCGCGGTAAGGAGTTGTATTGCCTCTGGGCTTGAGTGAAAGAGTCTCTGTCCTCTCTCTGTTTCTGCACTTGCACCTCTACAGAAACCGAGTGCCGTCCCGTCGGTGTATAAGAACCCGTGTTGGCCTGAAATGTGAATAAACATTCTTGTTACACACAAATAGTATGACGACAGTATAAAGCATCTTAAAGAGGACCTATTATGCCCCTTTTCCCAAGATGTAATATAAGTCTCTGGTGTCCCCAGAATGTGTCTGTGAAGTTTCAGCTCTAAATACCCCACAGATCATTTATTATAGCTTGTCAAATTTGGCTGTGAGCAAAAAACACACCGTTTTTTTTTCTGTGTCCCTTTAAATGCAAATGAGCTGCTGCTCCCCACCCCCTTTCCAGAAGAGGGCGGAGCTTTAACAGCTCACGCTTCGGTTGCTCAACAACAACAAAACTGGAGAATCTCACGCAGCCAAAACGACAATTGTCAGTAACGGTGTTCAGCCTTACATTGTTCAAACCGGAGTCGGAACAACATGAGGAGTAAATGATGAGTAAACCAGGCTTTTCTTTGTTTCCAAGTAGCATGTTTAGTCACTGATTACGTACAGGAAGGTGTTTCACTATGTTTGCATTAACGGATAAAAAAAGTAAAAGATTTGACATGCACAGCATCATCTCAGAATTCATGGTCAGGTAGGCGTTTAATAATTGATGAGGGAATCTTGATCACTAACGATTCACGCAAGGTGCACTAATGAGAAACGAGGCTACCACACCCGAACGCAATTAGCCTCGAGTGCACTTGTGCTTGAAATGGCTGACTTCGCAAAAAATGGCAAATGCTGCATTAATGGGGAGATGCAAACATTTAAACGATTCATAAGGCGGAGTTGTGGGGAAAACAAGAATTAAACATAATGTCGATGGTTTTACTGCATACTGGAGAATCAGGCAATTTTATCCATGTCTGATGAAGGCTGAGCAAAATCTCCAGTGAGACGCATTTTAATAGCTAAAGGCCCAGGAAATTTCTTAGTTTGCAACATATTAATCCAAAAAAGAGAAAAGGAAATGCTTTTATTGCAAGCTAGAAGCAACAATGAAGTAATTATTCACAGTGAGATGTTTTAATGAGATTTGGACTGAGAAGACACTGCAGCAAGCAAAAATCAGGTGTGTGTGTGTGAGAGAGAGAGAGAGAGAGAGAGAGAGAGAGACTGTGTGTGTCTACTAATATGTCTTATACACTATAGATAAATATGGTTGTCAGTTCTCCTCTGAGTTTGGAGATTTACCACAAATTAATTCACTCATGAAAAATTAAAGTTGTTACAACCAGTTTTAGAAGTGAACTTGTATTAAAAGGGCTATTAATGTTTGCCATCTAGAATTTATTTTCAGTGGCATATTAACCTTTATGATGCCATTTTTAACCACATTTAGTCCATTCATGTCAAACACTTTCAATGTAAATTGACAATCTCACATTCAATAAAACTTAAATTCCAGCTGTTACCTAAATTAAATTAAATTAATCAAATACCAGTAGCAAAACACAATAAACTTCCACAGTACTACTGTAATCACAGTTTTAATTTAATTGTGGTTCAGAATAACAGCACTACATTGCATGTAGAACCTGATTATTTAAAGTTTGTCTGTGCAACGCTTATAAAAACATGAAAGCATGACATTTTCCAGGAGATCTCCAGATCTCTCTCATTAATCACACAGAATTTATCACTTTTTTTTTCGGACACAGGGCAAACACAACGATATGAAACCCACCTGAACAAACACAAAAAGTGGCCTGATAGAGAGACAGACATAATTATGAAAAATTGTCCACAGCAGTTCTGAGCAAGAAAGCATGACACAGCTGGGTGGCGAGTAGAGGTAGCTTCCCGGACCCAGACTTCCAAATCAGGTATAATCGTTACGATTACAGCGCGGCGTGACCCGTAGCCTTCAATATCAAAGACGGGTTGGGCTCGCGGTGCACGGGGGGGTCAGAGCTTACACATGCTCCATGTGCAACAATGTTTACTGCGCTATACACTCAACCACTTCCAGAAACCTGCTCCGACATATGGATTTAATTTTAGAATTGATGCACTTGACTGGCTGAGTGCAAGAAAACGGAGATAAAGAAAGGACAGAAAGCAGAAGTAGGGAAAAAGTGAAGAAATGGAAAATGAGTATATCATCTTGCAAAAATGTATCATAATTAGCAAGTTATGACAACACTGAGGTGTCTGTGTCTTACATTAAAATAAAGGACAGGAAAATAACAGAGAATGTAAAAGTGACAACAGCTATAGACAGACACATCATTCCTCTCATCCCTTAGAAACTTCACTTTTCTGCTTGAGTGCTTGTACACTAGGGAAGGTTTATCTATAGCATTTAGAGCCAGAACATCCTAGCAAGGCTCTACACTGTCAGAGAAAAAGGTACGGTGCTTGTCACTGGAAATGAAAAGGTACTAATATGTACTTTTAAAGTACTAATAAGCCTCTCAGATGATAGAAACTGCATAGCAACACACCAAAACACCCAGAACACCCTAATAACTACCTAGCAACACCTTACAAATGTCCCAGAACACCACATGGACTGCATAGTGACATATTGAAAACCCAAGAACACCTTAATAACCACCTAGCAACACCTTAGAAACCTCTCAGAAGATGCTAGCAACTGTATAGCAACACACTAAAACACTCTAATAACTACATAGCAACACATTAGAATTGTCCCAGAAGACCGCATAAACTGCATAGTGACATGTTAAAGACTCAAAGAACCCTAATTACTACCTAGCAAAACCTTAGAGACTTCCCAGAAGAGCACAAACTACATTAAAACATATTAAAACCCAAGAACACCTTAATAACCACATAGCAACATATTAGAAACATCTCAGAAGACGCTAGCAACTGCATAGCAACACTAAAACAGCCAGAACACCCTAGTAACTACCTAGCAACATCTTAGAAATGTCCCAGAAGACCACATTAACTGCATAGTAACACATTGAAAACCCAAGAACACCTTAATAACCACATAGCAACACCTCAGAAACCCCTCAGATGCTAGAAACTGCATAACAACACACTAAAACACCCAGACAACCCTAATAACTACCTAGCAACACCTTAGAAATGTCCAAGAAGACCACATAAACTAAATAGTGACATACTGAAAACCCAAGAACACCTTAATAACCACCTAGCAACACATTAGAAACCTCTCAGATGCTAGAAACTGCATAGCAACACACTACAACACCCAGAACACCCTAATAACTACCTAGCAACACCTTAGAAACATCCCAGAAGACCACATAAACTGCATAGTAAAATATATATATATATATAAAACCTTAATAATCACCTACAGTAGCAACACCGTAGAAACTTCCCAGAAGATGCTAGTAATGGCATAGCAATGCACTAAAACACCCAGCACACTCTAATAATGACTTAGCAACACATTAGGAACCTCTCAGAAGACCCTGGCAACTGCATAGTAACATTTAGGATGTTTGAATGTTAAGTTGACATTTTGTTTACCACCAGTTTAGAAAAGGTCATTAAGTATATCAACCTGAATGTCACAAAATGGCCCTTAAACGAAACTTGAGGGTGAAGGGTTAAATTTGTATTACACTGGGATCTGCATTCATTTCAGAACAGATATAGTCCCCACATCCCCTGTGGGTAATCTTAGTTTTATCATCTAGTTCTAAATCTACTGAATGTGGAGGGATATAAAAGAGTAGGAAGGCAATCCACATATATTTCACAGGGGGGACACTAATCTTGACCTGGAGTGGATTTATCTGCCCACTGTAGGCTCATTATCATGTTGTACACTTCTTTTCGCTTACATGCAGCCATTGTTTATCGAGCTTACAGTGTGTTCCTGCAGTGGTGATTTAGTATCGAAAGATAACCTCATCTACACATTGGCCACAGTGGGTCGACTGTATGAAGACAGGAGTTTTCTGAATCCACACCATGAAAATCATGCCAAGTTTCTTGTGTGGTTTATAATCAAAGAAAACATGCTGGTTCCTCTGAATCCTGAAATCAATGGCATTCTTTCGAGTCATGAAGGCTGCCTGAATGCTTGCCAGCACTGAGGACCTTGTAAAAGAGGAGAAAAGCGCGTAAATATGGGCCTAATGAAAGCATTTGTGCGTGTGTGATCCAGGCACCGGCATAAAACTTCCGTCCCTTGTGTGGCCTCCGATCGTCTTAACAAAAGATTGATTTTTATTGGCTGAGACAGCCTCTGGAAAGAACATGTTCTTTATGACAAACATCTGGAAAAGTCCCTTTCAAAGTCACAGTGAAAAACGCTGGGCGTGATATACAAGGGAGGCATAACAAGACACGTCTAATTGTCTATTTACCGGTGGAGGTCTGTGACAGGTTCTGGCCACGGGGCGATTATCAGCGATCTGGGATGGAAGTTCGTTGCCGCACATAAAAACCTGATGACTGGTTTCGTTCGGTCCTCGGGGGATTGTGAACACAGAGAAAACACCTTAATCACTGTCCTAATGTGCGTCTTGTGCTGTCAGAACTCACGCTGGGTTTGAGGGATTATCTGGGGTGTACATACCCATTTTTCTTCATAAAGAAATGAGAGGCGTTTGATGTAAAGTTGGGAGTTTTGCCACATAGCTACATATTTAAAAGCCAATCAATCATTGTTTCATGCCACTTTGATTTTCTGTTGCACTTGAGGGATATTTCTGAATGGTGTAATGCATGGCATTTATAATCAAAGCTATAAATAACAACCAGGAGACTTTGTAACTAGGTGGTCACAAGTAAATGTTAATTAGTTAAGTGCTTTTCATATGAAGATAATAAATCATACTGAATGTACTGTGGGGAGACCGTGAAAATTGTGTTTTAAAATTATATATACCATGACACTTGATGATCATACTCAAATTATCCAGAATACCATGGTATTACCATGGTACTTTAAAAGAAATCAAACAAACAAACACAGTATTACCATGGAAGATGTCATTTTTTAAAAAGCTATCATTGTACATGTGTTATATATTATCTAATATACAAACAGTAAGTAAGCAAGAAAGTAAATATATATTTAAAATACCAGAGTCCACGTTGAAAATCCCATGGGATCCCAAAGAGGGGAAAAAGCCATGGTAATACAGGTACCATGTCCAAAAAGCTCTGGTCCTTTTATAAAAAAATATCTCATTACTCATCTGATGTTGAAGTTTTCACTGTTACATCAGTGCACCCAAAAGTATTTCTGGATGCTCTCAGAGGAACACATGACTTTGTTTTGACAGTTTTATAACGTCATTATATCAAGCTTATGGCACTAGGATCAACAAGACTGTTATGGCTACAAACGCCTCCCCTTGCGCTCTCTTACACTGCTTAACCATCATTCTCTCAACCTGCTGCTACAACTGACGGCTGTATATTTCTACAAGTCAACAGGACCACAGTGCTCATGGGCCCTCTCAGACCCTAAATCAACGTCAAACCTGTTTGCATTCGCTTTGATGGAGTGTGTTTGATTCTAATGCAATCCAGGGATGAAACACCTGGACCACCAGATTCCTTGTGATGTGAAAACTTAACATTACACTGTTTTAGCAGAAGTGCTTTTAGCAGAAGGGGACTCACCTTTGTATTTAATCTTGAATACTTGGTTACATTCTTAACACACACACCTCAGCTTTTGTTTGACACAAGCTTTTAGTGTTGTAATTACTGTTTATTGTTTGTGTCAATAGCATAGCGTACCGTAGACCAGCATGACATGCAGTACCGAACCTCAGTCAGAGCAGTTTCGCCAAGATTTTCCCCACCTTTTCAAAGATGCAGAGACTTTTCCCATACAAAAAAATGCCACCAGCATGAGCCTGTATTTCAACATCCCCTTGACACAACCTGGGTATAGCAACGGTGTCGACAAGTCAACAGTAGAAAAAAGCCATGCTCAACCATCTAAACCGCAGACTTCAGGCAATTCGCCCTTCTTATAACACTCTGAAAGACTCAAAGGCATTCCCTGGGTCCTACCTAACAAGTTTTGTTATTTGAAACCAGTCCTCTTCAAACTGAGAGGCCGACCCGTCGACCGTTAATACAGTAGACTTGAGACACTCGAGGGAGGGAGCGTATTCTATTACTGGAAAATGTCTCTAGTCTTTAAACAATGTAAACGATCACAAGCAATTAGGTGCCTTCCAGCTTGACTTCTCTAGTTCGGCACTGTGCAAACAACAGGGCTTTTACTTCCTGTACTAGAAGCCCAGACAATGTGACACCATTAAGTACCAAGAGAGGATTTGATTCATCCATACTGCAAACAGACTAGCTAAAGACTGTGTCAAAGAGAACCTAGTGCATGTCTCTGAGTCCAAGTATAAGAGCCTTTTCTTAGGAGACCATATATATTCCTGAAGTGAAACACTACAGTCATAACTGGGCTAAAATGAACTGTCATTAAGTACATTTATTAATTAACAGTGAGAAAAACCCATACACTTACACCAAAATAGAGACCCAACCCATTTCTATAGACCAGTATAATAGAGCCTTGGAGGTGGGCACTTTTGACCAGTAAACAACCACCTAATAACCATGTAAAACTAGCAAACCCTCAGCACAACCTAGAAATCACCCACCATAGCAACCACCTAGCAAACCCTCATCACTCCCATAATACTCTATAAACCACCAAGAAAACATTAGCAAAAATCTATCAAGCATCAAGTGCACCCAGAACACCCTAGCAACATCCTAGCAACCACCCAGAACACAAAGTAATCACCTAGCAACATTCCAGCAACCATCCAGAATGTCCTAGCAACTACATAGCAACACGTTGGCAACAACCCATAAAACCCCAGTAGTGTGTCAGTGAAATTTGCAAAGACAAGGACCACTCTCTTTTCAGAAAATGTAAAATTCTAGATTTTCTGCTCTTCCATTTGCTACCACTAGTGCCAAATAAATTACACGCTTCACCTACAGTATAAGCAATTGCATTTTCATTATGCATCCATCATTAATCTTTAAGGTAAGTGTCTGAGATGCTGAATTTTATTTATTTATTTATCATTTGCTTCTGCTCTCTGCACTGATCTGAGTGACACTGAACATTAATGCATTAATTGAGTTTAACACATTCTAATCTCTGTAGAGCCATTCAAGACCTGGGAGGAAAATGGAGGCCAAATATGTGTCGGAGAGGACAGGTTCAGAGAGCTGACCTCTAATTTAGGAAATGGTTCCATTCCTTGAGGTAATTAGTCTGTCATCTTTTAAAATCCCCTCCGTGCCTTTAATAGGAAGTCACAAGACAGACCGCCATGTCTGGCTCAGGCCATTACAGAGTAAAGATACACAGCTATTTGACCTATGACCCCTAACAACTCCATTCCCAGCCTCTTGAGCAGTGTATATTATTTTAACTTGCTGATAAAGATAAAATAATGGCTAGCCTCTAACCTCGGACAATAAAATGAAGCACTGACTTTCAAGGACAAAATGTTAAAACACATTCACCTCTGTGCAGACCTAACAAATACAGGAAAGGTTGGGGGCAAATAAACTGTGAGATGCATTTTTGAAATTAGATAAACCACAAGCTGACAACAAATGCATTTTAATTTTAATCAAACTACCTCAGAACAAACACAATTCATGCAATCCTTACAATATCTCATTATAATACACGTCGCCCTTTGCTCTGAACACCAAACACCAGGCTTTTGCACTCACCCACTGTTGCTGTTGAAAGCTGTAGGAACGGCGGCGGTCGTCAGGTTCCTCCTCCTGCTTGGCCTGCTGGAACTCTTGCCGTAACCGATGTATCCGGTCATGGTTGCTAGGCGCCAGTCTGTTGCTATAGAGGAGAGAGGGGAAAAAAAGATCATATATCCTAATCTATGACATCACCAGTGATACAGACCAACAATGACCAGATGGTACACTACAGATGATAACAGCTTGAATAAAACATACAAGACGGTACAGTACAGCATGTTTCCTTATAAGAATACAGCTTGTTTCCTAGATCAATAGCATAAGCACCATTTGAGCCCATGTGCCCCTATCCATTTTGCTAAATTACACGTACGGACACAGCCCATTACTTTTTCCACATTTGGCTTGTGCTTGCCGGCATCTTGAGAACATGAAACGGACCAAACGTTTCCGTGAAGGACTCCCTAGTGAACCATGGCCAATGATACATGTCCCTCTTACGACAGGGAGTCAAAGGCCCACATCTCAGCCCCGCGCCCCCTTCGAGAACTCAGAGATTCATTTGCATTCCTTTCATTAAGAGCTGGGGAAAGTGACCGTCAATGGGAATCAATATGCCTTGTCCCCTAATCAAGCCCCGCTTTTTATCTACTCAACCACACGGGCTGCTGGTGCAAACCCTTCATTATGATACAACATTCTGTCTGAAAATACAGCTCATTTAAACAAAGGAGCAAAGGAGAACTAAGAAAGGAGATCCTCAAGTGGGGGGTGGGGGACTCAATGAGAACACAAAGAGGTAAAACATTAGGCTTGCAAAAATATGGAGCACCAAGAATAAAAGTACAGCATACAGATCAGCAATTCGGCATACGGATGAATTACCAAGATGTCATCTCTGTGAGGTGCCGATACAGGTGGCTAAGCGTCTACTGACGCTGATAGCTTACTTAAGATGAGATGTCTGGCCTAAATGTGCTCATAATTGTAGATCACAAGCAGGAACAGCCCACTGACTGAAATGGCCACTCCGACACATTGCCAATCAACCTTCATTAAAACTGCAGCTAAATGGCCTTCCATAAAAACCAAATGGAGCCGAATGAGAATCGTATGAGTGGTGATGACTGAACATCCTTGTCCTGTTGTTCCATGCAGCCATTAGAATCAATTGTATTAGCTTTACTTCATTTAACGCCCCATTCCTATATTCATATGTGATGGAGGAATAGCTAGAAGGCCATCAAATGCATTTGCAAGGCGGTGAAAATGGAAGTGTTTTAAATTAAGCGAATCATTGAGCCGTATGCCGTGTGCATTTGGTTTTGCAAACACAGGCAGGTAATCTTTTCAAGGACCAAATCCTATATGTGCCCATTTAAAATAGTGTACTCGCCATTACCAAGTATAATAATCCTCTAAAACAGCCACAAGAAAGCGTTTTAAATCCATTTTTAAAAGTGAGATTCTATCAATGAGAGTTTTGGGCCAAACATAAAGCTGAATTTTAAATATGCCATTTGATAAGTTATAAAATGTGCAAAGTGTATCATCTTCATCCACTGACATTTACTGACATTTTAGCAAAAGTATAAACTTGAAAAAGCCTGTTCTCAAAGAAACGTCAAGCTGCTAAAGGATGAATGAAGCTAAGGAAGATAAAGTTGGAGGTAACTCCAAAGTTTGCAGACTTTTGATGATCACTCTCAGCTGCATCTTCCTCACAAAGCAGTCAAAGCCTGAGAAAAATAAACAAATCACTCGGCCATTACCGCACATCTGTGAGGGGAAATTAATTTGGCCATTAGCTCCTGTAAACGTGTGATTACACATTAGCATCGGGTGGCAATGCGCCTGGTGTCTATGCTCGCGGCAAGAGGACCGCTAACAAGCTTTGAGCAGTATAGAGGGAACTGGCAAACAAAGCTTTGCTAGAAAGGACAACAGAATGTATCTGCAAATGAACATGCTCTGGTCTTATTCATGACACTATTTTTTCCATAAGGAAACCTAATTCAATTGCAAACTATCTGCAGTGTCATCAGTGTATCATATGTAGTTGGCCATATGATTGGATTAAAGCCAGTCATGACACTAAATTAAGGTCTATGTTGTATGTATTTCCCCCTTCATTCATTAGGAAATGGACAAGGGAGGTGCCATTAACTTAATCTCCCTGCCTAGGAACAGCCTTCCTCTGAATCCTATAACTCGAAAACAAACAGCAGAGATCAATTACAGAGACCCCGTAAAGGTTAAAGTGACCATAAGCTGAGTCACTGAGTGTGGTAACCAGCTGAGGCTTGTGATCAACCTAGTAAACAAACCAAATGACCAACCTTCATCTAACCTCCAATGACCTTCCATTGTTTTGAAGAGATCAATTTAGAAAATGAAAAGCGAACTTTTACAGCCACAGATGTGGATAAGACCATTATGAGTCATAGGGACACCAGGAAATGGCAAGATTGACAAACATTGAATTGTTATAGAGGACCTGGAACTGTAAGCTGAACCAGGACCAAGGTGTTCTACTCATGAAATGGGCTTCAAAAGGCATGCCTCTACCAGATCAACTGGAGAACGTTCACTTGAACTGACCATATAAGTGGCAGTTCAACTACAATGGGTCTCTTTGCACGATCTGGTATGAAATCCTCCCAACAGTGGCACTGAGGAATTAGCAGTTGGAATTGTAAAAGAGTGCCCGTGTGCGTTAAGTACTGGTGGCCACCCATCTCATTTACTCTCCCTATTCAATCCTCCTTTATAAAAGAAGACAAATCTTTCTATCTGTTCGGTGGAGTCCATGAACACTCCAACATCACCGCACATGATTAGTCTCAGCACGCGCTTGACATCAGGTGTCGTGTGGGTTATAAATACCTCCGGGCATGCATCAACGTCAACCACGGGGCCCAGCTAAACAAGACCTCACAAAGACCGGCAGCAATTTGCGTCAATAAAGCAGTGACAATTAGAACAAATGCACCCATAAGCCAAACAATGGAGGTGGTGAGGAGGCGGCAGAGTATGAGGGGAGGATGATGAGGGATTGCTTTCCCCAACCTCTTGTTTATGCATCAGATTAAAGGTCAGGCGGTATGCAACCTGAAGCCAGCTTAAAGGACGGGCCTGTGTTGTTTGAGAGATAGCGTACAGTCAAGCCTCTCCGGGCTGGAGACGTCTTCATGTTTATTTCCGTCTCTCCTCCCTAAAGAGAGATTCAAGGGGAAAACAGTTTGACAGTAAAGCAATTAAAGGCAGAGAAAGATAAAATATCCATATGCCACACCATTTAACAAGCCAGCAGTTTCATTCTCCCAGTACAATGAGACTCATTCAATATCTGTCTGTGTGTTCTCTGACTGAAAGGTCAGTTTGCGATTGTCCGCACCCCTTTTGCTCGGCCCTTCCCCCTGCTTTTCTTGTTCGCTGTATTCCATCCCTTTCTGCGCACACCATTCCCCGCTCACGACTCTCTCTCAATATGCTGAATAACACCTTTTGCCTGTTTACTTTACGGCCCCAGAAAGCAATTTCTCTGAAGACATAAGGTTATTGTTGCAGATTAAACTCTCTGAATCGAGTGTGATGCATGGGTAGCACTGACATCAGATGCGTCTGACTAAACAGGGCTACTCACCTGTTCTTGCTCAGAGAAAACTCAATGTGACAATACTGAGATAATGCCTAGTTAAAACCATAACGAAAGGAGGGAAAAAAGAAACCAAAGAGGCAGAACCCCACTGGGAGACATGAAGCGAAGCGGTCCAAGTTATTACCATGTGCTTTATGGATACAGTGCTTGTAGATTGGCAGAGCGATTTGGTCTGCAAGTGGAATGTGGAATGCTATGGGAATGGAAGAGATGAATGTATCCAATATTAAGTCTGATGCTGTAAATCTTTCGCTTATAAACTCTGCCGAGAAGCAGCTGGGACACTGACGTATGAATGCTTGTTTGTTTGTCTGTGAATGTGTGTGTCTTGTCTTTGGGTTGGTCATGCTGTGCTTCTCTACTGGAAAATCCATCTAAGATTCTGACCACCAGGACATAGTTTTGACCTGTTTTGTACATGTTTTTAACTGGTAATTAGGTGTTCCGAGCTAGTCTAGATGAGCAGATGGACTACCAGCTGGTTTTGCTTGGTCAACAAGCTGGACATTTATAGACATTAACTGTTTTTTATGGTTAATCAAATAATCTACCAGTTAGTAGATCTAGTTTGGACCTGGTCAAGTGTCTTGGTGAAGCTAAACCACCTTAAACTATCAACAAACCAGTTACCATGTTTAATAAGACTGCTTGACCAATGGTTTTCCTATAAAGGATCTCTGGTCCTGTCTCCTATGTCCCCTTCAACAACACACACACACACACACACACACACACACACACAAAGAAAGAGAGAGAGAGATACTGGTAATTCTGATACCAGACATATAATTCCAATTCCTTTTATCAGACTTATTGCCAGACTGATATTCTGTCAGACTATCTGGTTTCTTTCCATGTCCTCCAAATCTTCATAGGAGATATGGGAGATGAAAAGAAGGGTTTGCTTGTGCCCTCAGTCATATTGCATCAACTCAAAGCTTAAGTCATATTAATTCTATACCCCTGCGGACTCAATTCCCTTCAAAGACTGTCATATCTGTCGGCTCCCTTCATAGATCTGTACAGATGGCATGGACAGATTAAATCAGAATTACTGCTGGTCATTTTCAGGGATAAAACAAAAGTTAACTTTTTATCACTGATCTTTACAGGAAATCAATGAGCGTCAGACAATCTGCAATAAAACACAACAGAGCTCAATCGGACTCAACAACAGTCATGTATAGAGTCTGCAGATTTCTTTGGTCCACTGAGTTTGAAGTTGTTTTATTCTCCTTGCGTTAATTCAATCTTTCTTGTCATCATTCTTTTGAGTTTTCCTTTTCTTCATCATGGCCTGCTCTCCTTTGTCTCATTTATCTCTTTTATCTTCCCCCAGCTCTTCCTTTTCCTCTTGATCACTTATCCTTTATATCTGCTGCTTTCTTTCATTTCATTGCGCTATGAGGCCTGGCAGTGAATCAAAGATTGACCGGTTCATGTTCTCGTATTGAATGAGTGACAGGTGCAGATTTGACAAAGGGGGCGATAATTCTGCAGGCTTAGGGGTCTCTGACTTCACTCACGTTCCCCCTGACTGATGTACGGCTGTGCCCCTGACAACCCTATGTCCTCTGCCAAGTGCCCTGCTCCCAGAGGGCTCTCGCTCCCTAATAAGCAGCCCTGCTGTGGATGAGAGGCGTGCTTTTGTTCCTGCCTCCCTGTTCCCGTCTCTCTCGGTAGCCTCCAGTGCTCCTTTCAGAGACAAACAACATGACAAAGAAGCAGGTTGGCCCGATTAGAGAGGCTGGGGATGCGTGCATGTATGGTGTAAGGGCCCTTAAGTGCACGGCGGGGGTCCTGATGAATGCGCCTGGACCCCCATTGGGAAGTCAGAGGTGGAGCCCCGTTTACTTCCCGTATGTGAGCACCTGCACACACACCTTCCCTGGGGAGATGTGGAGGGCTTCTGTGAGGAATGAAGAGGAGATGATAAAGCACAATGAGGCAGAAAAGAAATCTTTCATTTTTAAAATGCAGACAGACACACTCTCGCCCCAACGTTCCTCACATAAACCGAGGATGTCCAAAACTATCCTGACATTTGGTTTTTCTGTTCTCGCCGACATGCTCTCAGAGTTTTAATTCTCTCTCAAGCTTTATCTCTTAGCCTTTTTTCAGTTTTAGGGTGAGACTAAATCTTGCACCTGTTTCTCATTGTGAGAAAGTTCTTTAGTCTGGCTAACATTCAAACACAATTCACTCAGGGAAAGCAGACAATGGCCCCTGCTGGGAGTAAAACATTAATGGGTCTTGTGTCTTAACACTTATTTTGCATAGAAACACTTGCTTCTGAATTAATATATTGGTATTAAACATTCTACTTATTTATTTATTAACCAGAATTTTACATTTTACATGGCGGCACATGCTAGTCGATGAGTTGAATCAACTCCACAGCAACTACATACATTTATCCACTAACCATTCAGAAACGTCTAGTTTAATTCTAAAAGTTGTAACTTCTTCCTGAGTCTCTCCATCAGTGTCCGACTCCAGTTTGAACAATGTAAGGCTGAACACCGTTACTGACAATCCTCATTTTGGCTGTGTGAGATTCTCCAGTTTTGTTGTTGTTGAGCAACCGAAGCCCAAGCTGTTAAAGCTCCGTCCCCTTTTGTAAAAGCTGCTGGGAGCAGCAGCTCATTTGAATTTAAAGGGTCACACAAAAATGGTGTGTTTTTGCTCACACCCAAATAGGGGCAAATTTGACAAGCTATAATAAATGATCTGTGGGGTATTTTGAGCTGAAACTTCACAGACACATTCTGGGGATACCAGAGACTTACATTTCATCTTGTAAAGGGGCATTATGGGTTCCCTTTAAATAGTTTAAATAGCTGAACCATAATACTCAATCAAAACTTTTACAGACTCAACATCTGAAACAAAAATAAGATGACACAAAAATGTGAAAGAAAAGGTCAGAAGGAGAAACATCAAAAAGAGTGACAAAAAAAAAAAAAAAAGCATAATCCATTACCATACAATAGGAAAATGCAGACACCAGCTACTAGTATCACAATGCATTCCATCCGCCTAAACTGGCAGTCCAACTACGGCTGTAAAGCCTCGGTCTCCAGACCAGAACAGATGTCAGTAATTGATAGTGATGATTACAAAGGCTCTCTCATTGGTGTAGATGGCAGATTGCGCCCAGGTCAATTACAATGCGATCACTTCCTGTAATGGCTGTTGGCCACACCCACCAGATCTTGCCAACAATGAACCAACAAAACATGTAACATTAGTATTACGCTATTCTCTTTGCTGTCTCATGAGGAACACTCTAAAACTTGACAGTCGGCCAAAACATTGGAGAAGCGCCACTTTAATCTAGAGATGTTCCGGTAAACAGAGGTATTTGTCCACAGCAACACCAGACCTTTATCAATTATTAAATTCAATCCATCATTCTCCTGTGGGGCTCAACAATCTTACACATTTATGGTCAGTAAAACCAAAAACAAGCTCCTTTATTAATCCATAATGACTCTGGTTCATAAACATTATGCCCTATGTGCAATACAAAGAAAGCATTTTTATAACATAAATGCATAATTAGATTTTCAAATTGTCTGAATCTAATTCAGTTTAACTGTCTTCAGAAACATTTGACTGCTGTGATTTTTAGGAATCCATCCCTACAAGGTCTTTTAAAACATGTTAGTGAGAAACCCAAATAAAAAAAAAAAAAAAAAGTTAAAACATGATGACTTGAAGGTAAAACTCAAAGGAAGTTTGCATCTTATTATTTAGTTCTGGGAAGTGAGCATTAGAGCAGAGGTTTGACTGACAGCTGCAGACTCCATAAAGAGAAAAATGAACTTTGAAGTTAAGGCTGTTAATCCGGTACCATCGATTGGTCGGTACTTCGAATCTGAGAGAGAGCAGAGAGCTTGCCTAGGCTGTTCAATGTATTCAGGACCTGATACAAGACCCCACAACCCTTCCGTCTGCCTTCACTGAGGTCTCAATATGCCACTTCAGTTCATTAATCTCACTGCGTCAGGTGGGGTGTGACACGACTAATGATAGACACAGCTAACGATTGCATATTTCGATTGGCTTTTGAAGGACACATCTCACAATGAATTAAAATGGTAGTCGTTATTGCAATTAGATGGCTGATAACTAGATTTCAAAATGAGGAATGGCACAATAATATATGAGTGGTGTTGCTTTTAATTATTCTGATACTACTACTAACTACTACTACTACTTATATTCCATCTTTAGGTTGCACTTAGGTTGGATATTATTATTATATTATCATTATTATTCAAATGGATCTTGGTGGTTTTAGTCCTCCTTTGTAACAAGTGAATAAGAACTGTAAATCTTGATGGAGACAGACTTTATCGATAAACTCTGTCAGCATGTTGTGGCCAGTCCATTTAGACTCCAAGGAGCCAAGTGGATCTGAATAGAGTGGATAGGAGCCGATTCATAGCGTTTCTAACAGGAACAAAATAAGCACCTTAGAAGGAGAACGTAATGCATTAGTCTTCGGAAGCCACCATGTTGGGGTAATAAAAAGGGGGACAGCAGTATCTGCACCTCCTCAAATTTAAACATGTTACAAGAAAAGAGAGAAAGACCAAAATGGTCTGATGATTCATATCAGGACATCATCATTTTGAGAACCATCCCAATACTCTTTACAGCTGCTCAACTTCCTCTCACAACTGCAAGCGATGACAACACCAGCAAGACTCCAGAGTCTCAAAAAGGCGACATGGTCACTTAAACTACTGCAGACTCCAGCTGTTCCTCACTGGCAAATCAAAATTCCATGGGCCACTAAATGAGGAGTCACATCTGAAGACACTTCCAGGCAAACAATGTTAGTGGACCAAGCTTTTCTTCTTAGGAAACTAATTTGGACCACACCACAGGTGAAATAAGAAAAAATGGGAGAGATGTGGAAAATACAGCCTACATGATCAAAGAGTGCATGAGCTAATTTATGTCCTTTTTTCCATAAATACAAGCACATATCACCCATTTAAAGTGGTAGTATTTCATTGGTGTCGAAAACTTGAATGACCTTTTCGCTTTAGATTTATGCCCATCTGACATCAGTTGCAGTGGCGGGTGCAGATGGGAGGTCATATTTCATCCCGGCCGACTCGCACCATAATCAGGCCGCAGTTGGCAATTAGGTTGCACTTAATGCAAATGGATCGACTAGAAAATCAGCATGTGAATGGGCACTAGCCATCCGCTAGTGCTAGCTTATTACACACACCGTTGACCTCACTCTCAAAAGCCCCTCTCCAGATGAGCTAACAGACGCCAGGGCACCAACCCATTGCGGGGAGGTGGAGATCGGGTTTCAGAGGTGGGCAACCCTGGGCCCGCACAGACACCGTGCAGCGGCGTATTACTTGACATCTGTTGTACGAGTTAGCTGTGTGATTGAATCTGTAAAAGGGATTATATGGCCAATCTATTGTCAGTCATTCCTGAACCATGATTCCTGGTGGTTTACGTTTCATGGCTTATTCAGAATATGTAGAACAGATTAAAATACAGAAAAAAGTTCATGCATTAGGGTTTGTTATAAAAAAAAAAAAAACAGGAGGAGAAATCAGAGCTAATGCAAACACACTCACACTGACGTCAAAATTGCAGCAACTGAAGCTTTTGAAATGTCAATGGCCACGTATACCAGCATGTGCCAGTAAATTATTCACATTTTTTCCATTGCTTTTCCTCATCTTTGCCATTTGTTTTTCCACCTTTCCCTAGTGCCTTGTTCTTATTAATAATTTAAAGAAAAAAGACATCATAGGACACCAAGCTGGAACCATCTATGTGCCACTTATGCTATAACAATATTGACATAAAGAGAAATAAGGCAGAATATTTTTTTTCCCCTCTTATCTAAAATGCAGAAGCTCAACAACAAAATTACTGACAACAATGTGTGTTGACAACTGTCAACAAAAACAAATATAAAGGTAGAAAATATGCATATATGTATCATGACAATAAATTATTGTAAACTGTTGATAAGAATGATGAGAATAATCAAACAAAATATAATAAATACAGTAGTAGCCAAAATTGATGTCAGGCCTAGGAAATCTTCACCCTTTATTCAAATATTATAAAAAATTTGTTAAGGATTTTGTTAGCATATTGCGCAGTTGTTGATTGTTTTATGTGTGATAATAATGCAATGAAACATGTCTAAAATTGTGCCGATATTTTTGGCCAGGCTGTCATACAAACAAAAAATTGTGAACACATGCAAAAACAACAAAGAACTAATAGAATATTAATAACCGATTGTGTTGTGGTCAATGTATACTTTTTCCTGTTTTTTTTTTTTCTATGCATTTTTTTTTTTTTTTTGCATAGTAAAATATAACTTGTAGCTGTAGTTTTTTTTTTTTTTTTTTTGCCAAAATAATTTTGTCAGATAAATACCTGAACCAAGTTTGTTCTTCCCTCATATTTAATATATTTAATTGAAAAAAATCGATTAGAAAAATCCTCATATTTTGATGGTTTAATTGAAATTGTAAGGTCAACAAATATCAAATAAATAAATAAAAATAATAAAAACAAATCCCCTCCGGACATGACTTTTGGCCACTACTGTATATATAAAATAATATTTATAAATATATATAAATATAAATATTATGTTTATATATATATATATATATATATATATATATATATATATATATATATATATATATATATATATATATATATATATATGAAACTTTAAAAATATAGGTCACTTTAGTCAGAATAAAATGGACAAAATTAAACGAATATGACAATATTGCATAAATATGGAGGAAAATTTTCATCAAAAAGAGACTGAAAGGATGTGCAGGACCAAAGGGAAGTATGTGAATGTATTTTGTTTCTGTATGTGTGTCCAACCCAGTTATCCACAACTATTGAATTAGAGCCCCGAGCCCCTTATGGGACCCCGCATTAGGGGTCATGGGTCATGACCTTTAGTAATGGCCATGCTGGAGATGAACAAAAAAAGCTCTGACACGGGCCGTCATTTCAATTAAGTTATCAATGTTGTGTAATAATCAATGCAGGGTCAGTAGGTTGGCATATGCAGACAGATGGCACATAAAACAGACAAAACCCTCTATTCTCGAAGCTAAACAAAATCCATTCCTCTTCATAATATTTCTTTTTATGGATATCCAATATATATTGTTAAATCCAGTTGATGTTTCCCAAGCAAAGATGCTTAGCAACAAGAAGTGATTGTGTTTTGAAGGGTCACTTCATGGCACCCCGGGCGTATGATATCTGAAGGTATATGAAGTACCCAATAGCTGACATGTGGGATGGATAAAGATGGATGATTGAAGTGAAGAGAGGGGACAGAGAGAAAATGAGAGACTTAGACATCATATTGATGACCAATCCACTGGGCTATACATATGTTAATAAGCTCACCCTAAATGACCCCAGTATTCGAATCACAATTATCTGCTGACTGTGGCATAGGACAAGGCCTGTCAATGTAATGATCTATTGTTGTATGAGGCTCTCAGTCTTAATGAAGACACATTATAGGTTAAAACTAAAAGGTCTTCTGAGAACACAAACAAGAGGCCATCACAGTCGTTTCTGCATGTGCACATCCAGCAGACACCATCGGCCATCAATCAAACACTGCAAGTGTGACAGAGGGAGGGCTAAACGTATCCACAATGGCAATAAAAATCATTATGGTTACATTTGAATATACACCGATCAGGCATAACATTATGTCAACCTTCCTAATATTGTGTTGGTCCCCCTTTTGCTGCCAAAACAGCCCTGACCCGTCGAGGCATGGACTCCACTAGACCCCTGAAGGTGTGCTGTGGTATCTGGCACCAAGATGTTAGCAGCAGATCCTTTAAGTCCTGTAAGTTGTGAGGTGGAGCCTCCATGAATCAGACTTGTTTGTTCAGCACATCCCACAGATGCTCGATCGGATTGAGATCTGGGGAAGTTGGAGGCCAAGTCAACACCTCAAACTCGTTGTTGTGTTCCTCAAACCATTCCTGAAGCATTTTTGCTTTGTGGCAGGAGCATTATCCTGCTGAAAGAGGCCACAGCCACCAGGGAATACCGTATCCATGAAAGGGTGTACATGGTCTGCAACATTGCTTAGGTAGGTGATATCAAAGTAACATCCACATGGATGGCAGGACCCAAGGTTTCCCAGCAGAACATTGCCCAAAGCATCACACTGCCTCTGCCGGCTTGCCTTCTTCCCATAGTGCATCCTGGTGCCATGCGTTCCCCAGGTAAGCAACGCATACGCAAAACGTAGTCCAGTTCTGATGCTCACATGCCCACTGTTGATGCTTTCGGCAGTGGACAGGAGGCAGCATGGGCACCCTGACTGGTCTGCGGCTACGCAGCCCCATACGCAACAAACTGGAAAGCCTTGTTTACATGAAAATCATGGCATTTTTATTATTGATTATTAGACATATGAACATGAAAGGATTGTGTTTATAGATATGACATTCAGAGTAATTGGAGGTATGGATTTTGGCTTCAGATAGAGAGAGGAAGCGATAAAAAGGGAAGTAATAAGAAAGTGTCACAGAGAACTCTTAGAAAACTCGTAAACCTGGAGTGACTGCTGATTAGCCGGGATTCAGACTGTTCAGCAAAAAGGATTAGCCAGCTATTAGTAAAAGACACCTGTTATGACAATGTTGTGTCTTTGTATAAAGTGCTTCCAGTGGTCTGATCGTTGTGATGTAACACAATTTTGAGCAGCTTTTCAAACAGCCATACAATGCCTGCCAAATATGCTGAAAGCAGAGGTCAGTGAAGCTAACTGCCAGAACTGCTCAGTCAATGAGACTGAGAAGATGGCTGAGAGCCAACATCTGTTTCTCAACACGAAAAGAAACACCACCAAAAAGCCTGAGAAACTTTCAATATACCCATTTAAGCCGTAATACCAAAGTTGTTTCTGCCAAAGCCGGAGGATTAGAGGTTTGTAACTTTAGAAGCCTAGCGGAGCGCTGGAACATGCAGATATCCGACGAGAGTTTCCACACTTTTCATCGACCGGCTTAATGAGGGTGACAGGGTGCGAGAGAACGAGCCGTCCGACTGTCATCGTCTGAGAGGGAAACATTTTCACTGCAGGTGCTTTAGACGCAACGACTGAAGCAAAGTGAAGAAAAAAGACTCGGAGGCTGAGGATGAAGTTATCTGAACCAGGATCCCAATGTAATCTCTACTAATCCTACACCCATAGTCTCCCCACAGCTGAATAAAGAGAAACTCCAGCTATTCCCTCAGGTTACAAGACAAGCGCATTCTGAAGTTCTCTTTAATTATCGTGCTACACTTTTCAACTCAACCCGGTTACTCAACAGCAATGATGAGAGCAGAAAAGTTCTGGTGCACTTTGCAGTCATGAGCAGTCCTACTTTCTGTGCAGAAAACAGCTTCTTCTTCTTCTTCTTCTTCCCCCGGAGGATCTTTTCGTATTCTCTCTGTCTGACTCTCTTTTCATCTCGGTTATGTAACGGTAGCCCAGAGTTCCCGGATCCAGATACACTTGCTTTCTTATTTGAGTAGTGAGAGCAAATGCATGCATTTTTCCATCTTCATTAGATGTATTTTTATGATATGGACAACAAAATGCAGACATGATGTGTCTAATTTGTTCATGTCTCTAACAACAAAGACTTCCAGCGTTAAAGTAATACTTCACCCCAAAATTGTCTCATCGTTTGCTGTTTTTGTCTATGCAAAAAGGTAATTATCTCACAATAACTTTTTTCTCGATGATTTCAACTCGCAATTGAGTTATAAAGTCAGAATTGTGTGTTATAAAGTAGAATTGTGACTTTATACCTCTGACTTTATAACAATCAATTCAGACTTTTTTCATCAGAATTGTGAGATAAACACACTTGCGTTATAAAGTCAGATATAAACTCACAATTGCGTCTTATAAAGTCAGATTTGCGTGATATAAACTCACAATTCTGGCTTTTTTTCTCAGTACTGTGAGTTTATATCTTGCAATTCTGACTTTATATCTCTAGTGTGTTTATATCTCACAATTCTGGGGAAAAAGTCAGAATTGCGAGATATAAAGTCAGAATTGTGATATAAACTCGAAATTCTGAGAAAAGTCAGATATGCGAAATTTAAGCTCTCAGTTGTGAGTTATAATGTCAGAATTGCGTGATATAAAGTCAGAATTGCGTTTTACTTACAGAGAATTTTTTGACTGTATAACTTGCAATTTTGACTTTATAACTCTCAATTCTGACTTTATAACTCTCAATTCTGACTTTATAACTCACAATTTTGACTTTATATCACACAATTCTGACTTTATAACTCTCAATTCTATATCTCGCAATTTTGACTTTATATCACAATTCAGACTTTATAACTCTCAATTCTGACTTTATATCACAATTTTGACTTTATATCACACAATTCTGACTTTATAACTTGCAAATGTGAGTTTATATCTCACAATTCTGAGGAAAAAAGTCAGAAATGTGAGATAAAAAGTTCTAATTATCTTTTTTTATTTTTATTTCATGGCAGAAACAAGCTTCCATACCACACTGATTATCACTGGCAAAAAAACAAAGACATTTTTCTTTAGAATCCAAAAGAAGAAAGGTTTTGAACAACATGTTGGTGAGTAAACAGTGGAAGAGTTTTAATTTTTGGGTGAAGCAAGTTGTTAATGTGGAGAAAAAAGTAGAAACCAACAAACAGTGAAATGTATTGTCGATAATTGAGGTCACAGTCAAAACATTATAAAAAATACATGAACACAAATACTTCTGCATTGCTGAATTTTCAAATAAAAAATGGTTTAAAAAAAATGGGACTACAAGGTTGCAATGCCCTTGCCAAGAATTTGATTACTGGCTTAAAGCTTTCAAATTCAGCATTTCGCTTCAGCACTCGTATAAATAAAGAGCTAAATTGTGTGTGAAAGAGAACAATCACTTCTCAGGTTCAACTCAGACTGAGTGATAAGACAAAAACAGCAGATTAAAGTCACTCATTCAGTCTCTGACACCCACAGAAGCCAGACAAGCTGAGGAGGATTAAAACAGCCACTGATATTCTGACGCTTCACAAACAAAGAGCAAACAACTGAGAGTCCCTTCCAGATGGCCACTGAATGACCATGTGAAAACACTCAACAAACACACACACATGCGAAATTTAAGCTCTCAGTTGTGAGTTATAATGTCAGAATTGCGTGATATAAAGTCAGAATTGTGTGTTATTTGGGAGCAAGGACATGTGTGAGAGGTTTTTAATTAAAACCACTGTTTACTAAATATCATTAGCCACTGAATACAATAGGATGACTTTATTGGTAATGGCAAACACATCTCATTCAGGTGTGATTGACACTTAAGCCAGGTGAGAGATGAGACACATGCCCTCCAGCTACTTTTGTGGTAACTGGACACTAGTAGTTTTAGGGTGACTCTAATGAGGGGTCAATGGTCTAAAACACCTGGAGGGAAGGTGTTAACTTTGAGGCAAAAAAAAAAAAAAAAAAAAAAATTGCCATTTTATCTGTTTTTGTTTTTTTGTGTGTGTCTGTTTGTTTTTTGGTTTATGTGTCATGAATTTGGCCTATCCATTGAGTCTGACTGGATCCTAGTAAGTAGATGTGTGTGATGCCTAATAAAACAATAATGCATACGATTGTTCAAAAGTTTAGATTTTTTATGTTTTTGAAAAAAAAGTCTCTTCTGCTCACCATGGCTGCATTTATTTGATTAAAAAACAATAAAAACATTAATATTGTGAATATTATTACAATTTAAAATACCCATTTTAAATTTTAATATATTTTAAGATGTAATTTATTCATGTGATCAAAGCTGAATTTTCAGCATCATTACTCCAGTCTTCAGTGTCACATGATCCTTCAGAAATCATTCTAATATGATGATTTGCTGCTCAAGAAACATATTATTTTTGAAAACAGTTGTGCTGCTTCAGATTTTTGTGGAAACGTGCATGATTTTTTCTCAGGATTCTTTGGTGAATATAACGTGCAAAAGAACAGCATTTATTTGAAATAGAAATCTTTTGCAACATTATAAATGTCTTAAGTGTCACTTTTGATCAATTTAATGTGTCCTTTAATGTTTCCAAATGTACTGACCACAATACCTAGTCGGTACTGAAATTTAAAAAATGTGACACTTTGAGCGCTGTTCGAGCGGATTTCGTAAACACTTCTGTTTGGACATTGTGTTCACGCGCTCATCAGATATGTCTGTGATTGGCTACAAAGATCAACACTTCAAAAACATGTTGTAAATAGACATCAATGATGCTCTTCACCGAGTGCTTACACAGATACACACGGCGCCCACTTTCAAAACGCTTTCAAATTCAAACACTTCCATGTGCTTTCAAACACACCCCTGTATTGATCATTGTAGCCAATCACAGACATATCTGATGAGCGTGTGAACACAATGGCCAATCAGAGGTGTTTACGAAACCACTCAACAGGCGCTGAACACGTCAAATTTGGTATCGCGGTTGGTACTTTTGACAACACTAGTGTCCTTGATTAATAAAAGTATTACTGTACATTCTTTAAAAAAAGCAGGTCTTCCCTTCTTTCTTATCTCCACATTCAGATAAAAAAAAAAAAAAGCTTAAAAAAGTAGCTTACAAAAATCACAAACATATTGTTCACAATATATTGTTTTGGTTACAAAATATATGTAACAATTAATGGTTGTAATGACATCCAAACAAGAAAAAGGACAGGAAAAATGGCGGGAAATGAACGGGAACTGAACTCAAAACTTGTTGTTTTTAGCACATGTGCTAACCACTATGGCTGCAAAGTTTTTTGTTTTGTTTTTTCCTTTTCATTTTCCTCCCTCTAAATCTTTTCTTTTACATTAGCTAACAGGAGCTTTCACTCTCAATTTGTTAATCTTTCTCTTCAAAACAAATTAAACGATCGCACATTTCCTCGTCCAGTAATGATCACCCTTCACCATTAGCTTGACTTCTATGGAAGCTAGCGCATAAACAAAGTAAGCCCGTTCTGTCATCACATTCTGACATCTTTAAACAATGACCATGTTTACATCAAAATTCAAACTGTTGTTCAGCGTCAAAGTCAGACCACCATACGATATGAAACAGCTTCAGGAAAAACAAACGAGGCCTCTTATACATTCATATCTTGTGTCATATGCCAGACACAAACAGACTCTATGTTATTCATATGTGCAAGAATGTCTAAATATAGCTTTGCTTTTGACCACCGGCATTCACATTAATTGACAGGTCTACAGAGCTTCAATCCTTGAAGAATTGAACCGGATCTATATAGAGTCTTCTTCTCCGAATAGCAGGTTTTCATCTTCCCTTCCTTGCCTTCTTTCTCCACATTCAGAATATTCAAAGTGACTGATGAGACTTCCAAGGTAATAGTTTTCATTTCATGCTTTCAGGTCTGTGGTTTGGGAGGCTAGCCAAGCTCAGATAAATCATCTTTGGCTTAAATTAAAAGCCATTATCACTTTTAAACAGCCTGCCTCGCGGTGCCCGACACAGGGTAAGGTGAACTTCACCCAGGCAGGAACAGGTCCTGGACACTTCCCTGTTGTTGGGCTGATATGACTGACGAAGAGGTCTCGGATCAGTTAAACCAATGAGCTTAGTGTACACAAGAGTCACGAATGCGAGTCAACACGGCCGCAAGGTGACAGAGATAGGGAAAGTTCACTTCAAATGCTTTTGTGTGCCGACCTTCAGTTTGTTTTTCATCTCTGTTGTACATACTAAAGGTGAAGATATTTTAAATATAGCATCAAAGTTGACCTTTTTACTTTCTTAATATGTTCCCAGTCTTACTATGTGAGGAACTGAAGTTAAAGGATTAGTCCACTTTTAAATACACTTTTCCTGATAAATTTACTCACCCCCATGTCATCCAAGATGTTCATGTCTTTCTTTCGTCAGTCGAAAAGAAATTGAAGGTTTTTGAGGAAAGCATTCCAGGATTATTCTCCTTACAGTGGATTTCAATGGATACCAACAGATTGAAGGTCAAAATTACAGTTTCAGTGCAGCTTCAAGGGCTTTGAACGATCCCAGATGAGTAATAAGGGTCTTATCTAGCGAATCGATTGGTCATTTTCGAAAAAAATACAACCGTTTATGCTTTATAAACAAAATATCGCCTTCAACGTACTTTCCGCTTCCGCATTCTTCATAACGCTTACGCTGAATGTCCTATGCCTTCCCTATTCAAGTTACGGAAAAAAACTAAACTGGTGCCGCGTTCGTTCCGTAAGTAGAATAGGGAAGGCGTAGGACATTCAGTGTAAGCGTTATGAAGAATAAGGAAGCGGAAAGTACTTTCAAGGCGATATTTTGTTTATAAAGCATAAACGGTTGTATTTTTTTCGAAAATGACCGATCGATTCGCTAGATAAGACCCTTATTACTCATCTGGTATCGTTTAAAGCCCTTGAAGCTGCACTGAAACTGTAATTTTGACCTTCAATCTGTTGGTAGCCATTGAAATCCACTGTAAGGAGAAAAATCCTGGAATGTTTTCCTCAAAAACCTTCATTTCTTTTCGACTGACGAAAGAAAGACATAAACATCTTGGATGACATGGGGGTGAGTAAATTTATCAGGAAAAGTGTATTTAAAAGTGGACTAATCCTTTAAGTGGATGAAGCTAAATACAGCAGGGTCTAAAACATTTTGAGCTTGTCCACTTTCGATCACTTCCAGAGGTACATCTGAGTGTAACAAATAGAAATCTACAGCAAAAAAAAAAAAGAAGCTTAAAAAGATATATAAATACAAAGAGTGAACTAGGAATGTCATGAATGTGGCGCATCATCAAATGTGAATTTCTGAATGGAATTCTTCCCAGTGGGATAATGGGAATTCAAGGTAAATTCTGATGAGGACAGCAGATATATAGATTTCAAAATCATCACTGGGGATTTTCGTTCTTTTTGAAATACCTCTTTATTCTCTTACCTCTTCTTCCTTTATGTACATTTCCAAGTAAACACATTTATGAATGAATTCCTAGGAAAACCCACCTCTGGCATTTGTAGAGGATTGGCACTGCTGTAAGCGCCCAACATTTACACATGAGAAGAAATCAATTAGAATCCTTGAATTCAATTAAACTAAAGATGGAGCGACAATCAAAGTGATTCATTGCACACATTATTGTCTTGCTGGTTATATAATGTGCGCGTGTGTTTGCGTGTCCTTAGTAGAATCATGGATTTGTGGCTCTTCTGGGGGTTGTTGGAATTTATTGTTATGCATCCCCAGACTATTGAAGCATTGGAAGGCCGTGATTTCACTTCTGGCAAGTGTGATTTCTCTAACATATGTCTATATTTGCACATAGCTGTTATGATATCCCCCCTGAGAGCTGGCAAATGTGTAAAATAGCGTATGCCGCTTAATGCGGTGTGGCTCGGATGCATGTGATTTTTCAACTCAGATGCTGCCAGTCCAATAACGACATTCAAAGACTTACTGTAATAGGCTAAATGAAGTGACACTATGAAACGGCACTTAGAAAAATGAATAGCAGCGATTCGTCCCTGCTTTTCTGCAGGCTCAACACTTATCTCTGACAGGTCGGAAAAAGGTGCAAGGCTCTGGTCTACAGTCACTAAATAACCATAAACCATGATAGACAAAATTATTACTGCTAGCAAATGGCTGGTGGATAAGATCATTTTAGTGCTACTGTCCTGTCATTCTGTCAATCACAGGAAGGGTGTAAAGTTCAATAAATAGTGAATGATGCCTATTATGGCATATCTAGAGTCAATATCATAAGCTTACCAATTGATGTTGGTCTGTATTATATAGCCAAAACTAGTAGTGCCAAACAACCAGTCAGCAAGATAAAGACCCAAATGTCAATGAAAAATTACCTAAAATGACACAAAGAAGAGGAAATTTATAAAAATTTGATGCATATTTAGTTTGCATTTCTTACTGTTAAAATATGATTTTTATATGACTTGTTTTATAGTTACATGATAGATTGGTACACTCCGGTTTATAGGGACTTCTCAGCACTCATTAAGACTTGATCAAAATGGTTAGATGCATTAAACATTGGATAACACATTGCATCCTGGAAAGATGATAGACAAGTTTTATAGTATGTTGCATCACTCCGTGAGTAATATCTCATGATCGACACAATAGATTATGTTGAGTTTAGGCTCTTTTTAATCGTGAGAATCTGCTGTAAATATGGGTGCTCCCGTAGGTTTTAAAGGGTTAAAAAAATCCCTTAAAGGGAGGGTGTAATGCTATTTCATGCATTCTGACTTATTTACACTGTTAAAGAGTTGCATTCTCATGCTAAACATGGCCAAAGTTTCAAAACACGAGTTGGACGTATGACGGAGTATTTCTGTGCCAAATACACTACTTCCAGTTGTGGACATGTTTCGCCGAATTTTTTTCGAGTATGGCCTGTTTCACGTCATAAAGGGTGGAATTCCTTGTATAGGCACTTCTAGCTGATAAGCGTGCACACACACCCAGAGCAAGAGCAAGAGCACACCCATCAACGCGATTCGTTCGGGATACGGAAGCCGAGAAATTTTTCATCAATGGCTGGGTCCCAATTCAGAGGCTGCATACAACTCAAAGGCTTCAAATGCAACCTCCGGAGGACGCAGCCTCTGAAATGAGACGCAGCTCCTGTCACTAAAGGAGTGTGTTTTTGGTTGTGAGGGAAAGATTACCTTTTTTCAGCTTCCCAAAGAACCCAGCGTTAAGGGAACAGTGGATGAAGTTTGTTTTTCCGGGGCAGCAATGGAATTGCACACGTATGTTTGTTTGTTCCCGGGATTTCGGTGATGAATGCTTTGTAAACAAGTCCCAAATCGGGGCTGGATTTGCAGATCACGGGTGATGAGTAAAGCTGCATCAGATGTCTGTGTTTTGTTGGCAATCGGCGTGCAAGTGTGTATAATGTAAACATTTTTGTTCCATTTTTATTTATAATGATGTCACAGCTTGCAGACGATCTCTTCGCAAAAGCTGCGCGCGCTCGTGACTCTTTAGCTCCGCCCACGGCACTGATGGCAGACACGCCTCCAGGAACTCGGCTTTTTAAAGAAAGAGTCGTACAGCGTATCTATCTTTTATAAATATGATCAAACTAAAGACTTTTCGGAGATATTAAGGATGCAATATTACTCTATATGTACTCAATTAACATGAGATTTTCAGAAACTAACAATTTATAAGTATACATTAATAAAGTACTTATTACATGCAATTGATGTCTAATAAAGGTTGCACTTAATTAATGACATTTTCCCATTTTCTGTGACCTAATCTAAAGTGAGAACTATTAATAACTAATGAACAATTTATTTAATATGAGCTAATTAAACAATAATAATTGTTAATTTCAGTGACAATGAATGAAGAACTCACTATTTGTATATTAATATATTACCAATGTAGAGACTACAATATATTAACTATGATTTACCTATAAACTAATCATTTGTTAATGTTTTGTACACTGTAAAAAAAAAAAAAAATATATATATATATATATATATATATATATATATATATATATATATATATATATATATATATATATATATATATATTTTCATGATTTATCAACATTTTCTCTTTTGTCAAATCAACTTCAATAATTAATTCAGATAACAACATTTTGAATTTCTGTTGATTAAACCAATCGCCTTCATTGTATTACCTCAATTAAATTTTTAATTTCAATTAACTCAAATTTGCAACCAGGTAACTTACTTTTTTTCAGTTAAACCAACAATTCATTTTTTACAGTGTAAGTACTTTAATGCTGTATACTTATTATAAAGTGCTACCCATTTTTAAAGTAAATTCCTGGGGCTTTTGATTGAAAAACTCTGGTCAATTTGCTACAGTTGAGTTGTTCTTACGTCTCCATCATGTTTGCACTGCATTAAGATCAGTATCTTCTCGCACACATTAAATCCTCATATCACACAGTGTTTTATTCTCTTGCGAGCTCCGGGGCCTACGCTGATTACAAGGTTGATGGGAAACAAAGTAATTTATGAATAAGTAATATATTGAGATAGCCAAGTTCCCTTTTAATTAAATTAATGCACATTAAAAACCTTGGCTGAGGAAAAGTGAGGAAGAGCTTCACTGAGACATGAAAGTGAGGTACGGTCGCACCTCGGCGCAGGATTAACGACCGCCGTTAAAGAGAACGACTTTCACACTGTCATCTGTTCCAAAGTCACAGTAAAGAAGGACATTGTGTAAACGCACACAGGCTTGAGAGGCCTTGAGCGGTGCGGAGGTGGCAGGACCATATTGTTTGCTGAGTTTTTTTTTTTTTTTTTTACCACCCACAACATAGAGTGAGCATTCATAGCCCAACTGAACGGCCATTGAACACCCTTCAAATAAAGACAGAGTCAAATAAATCGCCCTCTGAATGGAGATAAAAGAAGTGGTAGGCAGTAACGCTCTGATTTATGTATCCTAGCGAGGGTCGCCCCACTGCCATGGTTACGGAGCGAGAGCTGAAGTCACATGGGACGGGTGAAGGGTGTGACAAATGGATATTTAACCTCTCACTGCCTGATATTTCCCAGCGGCATCGGCAGATGTGGCAAGATGCTGCGTCAGCGCTTTATTGGAGGCTAATTTGGATCTGCGTAACTTAATAGAGCGTTAGTGCTCCCATTGGAGCTTCTCCAAATGTTAATAATAAACTCAACAACAGACTGTGAGATTGATTAATTAAAAAAATAAAATAAAATTCAATAACAAAAACAAATGTCTTGCTCAGAGTTACTCAAACTGACTTTGCATTTGTTGTGTGCACTATCTAGGGATCTTGCTCACCATATTGTTCCTGCCATATGGAATGTGGTTCAAACACAGATAAGCCAGTGACACGCTGCTTTCTGACCCAGCTGGCACTAACCACCCAATAATTATTATCCCAATTACTCAGCTAAACTTCCCCCCACTTTAGGTAGATTATAGAGGGCAGGATGATGACACTGAAATGGGGGAGGGGCTAAACAGAAAGAGAACAATAACACTATAACATCATCTGCTATGTGTAATACAGTAGACTCACTATGTCATTACAGGATTTCTCAGAGCTTGCTCTTTCATAGCTCATAGGATTTAATGGATATATCTGATTCTCTACCATTTAAAAGTTTTGGGTTGGTAAGCTTTTTAGTGTTTTTGAAAGAAGTCTCTTATGCTCAGCAAGGCTGCATTTATTTGATCAAAAATACAGTGGGGAAAAAAAAAATCACATGTAATTTATTTCTGCGATCAAAGCTGAATTTTCATCATCATTACATCAATCTTCAGTGTCACATGATCCTCAACAAATCATTCTAATATGCTGATTTGCTGCTCAATAAACACTTTTTTCTTTATTTTTTTCTCAGTATTCTTTGATGAAAAGAAAGTTCAAAAGAACAGTATTTATTAGAAACAGAATTGTTTTCTTTACTGTCACTTTTGTTCTGTTTAATACGTACTTGCTGAATAAAAGGATTAATTTCTTTATATGTGTGTGTGTTTCATGCAAATAAACTTTTTTTTTTTTTTTAAATCCTATAAAATTAAAGGGAAAGTTAACCCAAAAATGAAAATTATCCCATGATTTACTCACCCTCAAGCCATCCTACAGTATGTGTTTATTCTTCTTTCAGGCGAACACAATCAGAGATATATTTCACAATATCTTTGCTCCTCCAGGCTTTATAATGATTGTGAACGGGGGGAAGCCCCCAAAAATTCATCCAACCATTATAAAAATAATCCATAAGGCTCCAGGGGGTCAATAAATGCCTTTTGAAGTGAAGCGACGCGTTTTTGTAAGAAAAGTATACATATTTAAAACTTTATTAATTCAAATAACTAGCTTCCGCCAGACGACCGCTTGCGCCAAATGAAATCCTCCTATATTTCTCTTTAAAATTTCTCATTTTAGACTTCTAATTCATAGCTGGTTTTATAGATAATTTGTTTTATCTATCCTCTGAGCTTCCGTGTCACTCTTCCACCGCAAATCAATGCGTACGGGTGTCTGCCAAAAGCTAGTTATTATAGTTAATAAAGTTTTAAATATGGATATTTTTTCTTACAAAAACCTATTGCTTCACTTCAGAAGGCCTTTATTAAAGGGATAGTTCACCCAAAAATGAAAATTTAATGTATATCTGCTTACCCCCAGCGCATCCAAGATGTAGGTGACTTTGTTTCTTCAGTAGAACACAAATGATGATTTTTAACTCCAACCGTTGAGGTCTGTCAGTCAAATAATGCGAGTGAATGGGAACTTGGATCAATAAGAGTCGAAAAACTTTGCATAGACAAATCCAAATTAAACCCTGCGGCTCGTGACAACACATTGATGTCCTAAGACACGAAACGATCCGTTTGTGCGAGAAACCGAACAGTATTTATATAACTTTTTACCTCTAAAACACCACTATGTCCAACTGCGTTCAGCACTCGCTTAGTGAGGTCTGATCGCGCTCTGACAGCGGCAGTGGTGTCTAGCACTCATTGAAGTATATGCGCGAGACATCATTGCCGTTGTCAGAGTGCGATCAGACCTCATCATTTGTGTTCTACTGAAGAAACAAAGTCACCTACATCTTGGATTCGCTGGGGGTAAGCAGATAAACATCAAATTTTCATTTTTGGGTGAACTATCCCTTTAACACCCTGGAGCCGTATGGATTATATTTATGATGGATGGATGCAAGGATATTTTTTAAATATATCTCCAATTGTGTTCGTCTGAATGAAGATAGTCATATACACCTAGGATGGCTTGAGGGTGAGTAACCCTTTAAAGTGAATGTTATAACTCAGATCATTTGGTCTAGAGATCATGTTGAAATTTCAGACTGCAATCTGTTGTATCTTGGTGAATTTAAGGACACTTTGAGACATTGTTGAGATCTCTTTTGTAAGAGTGAGATCACTGGGGTTTGTATCAGGAGAAAAAAGAAATCTATAAAACATGAAGGAAAAAGCATTTAATCTCACTGGTGTCTAAGAAACCAAAAAGATATTAAAAAGATTTTCCTTTGTGATTTTCCTTTCCTGTGGGAAGGTGAATATAAGCCATTGACATGTAGAAAAGCTTTGAAATCTTGCTGATTTCTGCCTTTTGTATTGAATGGAAATGACAAAACTTTATCTGTACGGCAGTACAATTAAATCAGCAGCGTTAAACGAACCCCAGCCGAGTTAAACGTACTCCCACAGAGTTCAATTAAGTCACATTTTGAGTTAATTTAACAGTAGAGATTTTTCTTTGTTGAAGAGGACTACGTTACTGGATAAGAGGAATGATGGGTGTTACAGAGGGAATGATGGGAGGTTAAGCAGTTGGGCTCCTCAGGGTAAGGTAGAAGTAAAGCAGGTGGTTGAAGGAAAGACAGCGAGCGGCAGGTGACGGTGTCGACTGTCAACACCTGCCTGATGCTACGAGTCTCTGCGAGCAATGTGAGGAAGGGGAATAAACTGCTGAGGAGGAGAATCTCAATACAGTAGTGAGCTTTCCATTAAAGAACAAAAGAAATGCAGAATTTTTTCTTTTTGTAGAGTTAACACATTATTTTTTAGAGTGTAGGTCTCCAGCAAATAACAAAACCAACAGCAACAACTAACAAATCAAATCAACTTCTTCAGAAACAGCTCTTAAAGAGAGGGCAGCAAAGCACGGAGGACAGATGTTGGGCATCTGTCCCATAAACCCTCCGCGAGCAGACGGGTGCATGACAAGTGTACAGCATCAAAGCACGGGAGAAAGACTCGGAAATCTCCTTAGATTTACCATCAGACAAGAATGTACACACACACACAAAGAGGATAGTCTTTCCTCCAACAGTCGGATCTGCAGCAGTGGGCGGAGCAAGTGTGTAACAACAGGGCCAAACAGGAGGTAAAGAGCGGGCTACACTGTGACAGCTGAGACGCTGTTTTATCCCCACAATGCATCACTGCAGCATTCACTGTGTACAAGAAATAAGGCCTCCACATCACCTTCTTTAACAGTATGTTGTTTCTGCCTCCGCTCTGCACAGCATCTCACTCTGGTATCATACCCATAAACCCCTGCGGTGTGTGTCATCTGTACTGCACATTAATGTGTCATGAGAGCACACGCTCCAGAGGCGCTAGTTATCAGAAACACACACACACACACTCTCAGACGTACGAGAAACCGCAGGCGGAATCACAGAGCACACGCTCACCAACTGTGTCTTCCCAGAGATGAGTAACGTTATAAAAGACACACACACAAACCGCTGCTGACATGATGATTATTAAAACTCTACCAAACTCCTAGATTACCTCTCTTATTTCTCCATTTCCTATTGCTTTCCTCCTAATGGGTGGGAGTGCAGGAAATGTGAGGCGCACACCAATCTCTTCTCCCTGAAGATTCGGTCTTTCCAAGTGCAGAATGTTCCTTCAGGCTGTTGTGCACAAATCCGTTTTATAAAACTGCTGCTTTTTTGTCTTATTTTCTCCTATTGTGTAGTATTGCCTTAAGGCAATGAGGGAATGAGGGTGAGAAATATCACATCCGCGGCGCAAAAAAATAAAATAAAATAATCTCTTTCGGCGGGCTGCATTCCAGGTAATGAAGTTTGCAAAGCATGAAGGCATCACAAAAAAAATTTGCAGTAAAGGAGGAAGAAACACAGACATCTACCCGCGTGGGTTAGACGTTTTCTCTTTTTGCCAATTTTTTTAAAGCACAATAGAGATGAAACGAGGGGAAAAGAAGTGGAATTCGATAGGGACAAAACACAGGGACATTTCCCACATGGGCACCAAGGCACAATGTGTCTGGAACAAGTGTGGCAAACTATAATAGTCATCGCACAATTGGCTACGATAATGGAAGTTCTCAGTTTCTCAGCTTATGTCTGTCAGGACTGTATATATCAAATATGGCCAGTTTCACTCTTTGTGCCTCACAATTACACACTCTTCACACATCACTGAATCATTATTTTCCTGTTTATCCCTGTAAAGTTGCTTTGAAACAATACGTATTGTATAAAGCACCATATAAATAAATGCGGCTTGACTTGACTCTTAGAAAAGTCTGTACTGTTTTAATATGAAAGAATTTACCATATTGATTTTTCACAGGTGTTTTAACTATATTTTGAATTATATCTTATATTGTGTTTAAGGGTTAAAGGAGATGTCTTTAACCCTCTGGAGTCTGAGGCTGATTTGGGGCTTGGAGAAGTTTTGACATGCCCTGACATTTGTGCTTTTTTCAGTTGTTCATGAACATATAAATGACAAAAGTGTCATTACACTGTATTCAGCACAAACTAGGCTACAATAATATGTGAGGAACATGTATGTACATGTTTGTATTTTTGAAGGAATAATGTTTATGCGTGGATATTGAAAAAACAAAAAAACTTAAGTCACTGAAATAAGGCCAAAAAAAGTATATTAAATCTGTGTTCACAAGACTTCTGGGTATTGGAGGTTGTAGACTAGAGTTTTTGCTTCAGAATTATGTAAAAAATTATGCTGCCTACTCCTTCATATAAAACAATATATTGATTTAGTTTTTGTAAGACACTTTTTGTCAAGAAACACAGTATGCGTGGAGGCGTGAATTGTCATGAATAATGGGCCATTTACACCTGAGAAGACAAAAGAATCACATAATAATGACCTGAAATTACTTGCATATTAATGAGGCCTTTCAGTCAGGTAGGCTGCGAAAAAAACCCTCTGTAATAATGTCTCGGCTCATCATAAACAGCAATACTGTGAAATATTATTACAATTTAAAATAATGGTATTCTATTATATTCTTTAAAATATAATGTATTTCTGTGATGCAAAGTGTCTGAACAATTATGTTACCTCTATGGCATTTCATATAGGCTTTTAGCTTAAAAGCATGCACATTTGGAGAAATATTGATGGATTCTTATATATTTATGTCAATTTTCTATACTGAGAATTAATATGTATTGTCATCACTATGAGTGCTGGATACTGTGTTTTCAATTCATACTTGAAGCCGGAGGGCGCTCTGTACACCTTTAGGCCACAAATTCATATAAAGAAGAAAAGGAACTAGGAACTAACAGCATGTCTTCTAGAGATCGCTAACCATAGCTTTAACATCCAAATAAACACTTTTCAAGACAATAAATACACGATTGAGACGATGAATGCATGTATTGCCTCTGAATTTGCCTCTGAATAGCGCCGGCTCCGTGGGCGTGGCCGCATTAGCGGATAATGAGCTGAATCACAGACTTCTGACATGGCTCTTTTTTCATACAGATTACATAAACACAGAATGTTTGTTTTCGATTTGACTTGCACAATTTAAAACCTGACATCTCAACGTTTCTTTAGACATAAGTGTCATTGTTTTTGTCATTAGTATTCATAAGTTACAGTTCATTTTCTGAGAACTATCAGATTGGACTTCGTTCAGAGGGAGAGGAGAGATCACGCATCATGTTATTTTTCTTTATTTTACAAAAAGCACAACATTGTGTTTTTACTCTGAGTGTACACAAATAAAAGAAGACATTCTATAGTTTCAATTGATATATTACTTATGTCTCTATGACAAGAAATGATGGAGTATTTTAAGTCTGTTTTGCTGCAATGTGAAAAAAATCCTGCAAAACGCGCCGGCGCGTTTTCGGACCTCAGGGAGTTAAACTTAGCAGATAATGTCCTGGCAGAAAATGACCTGTTCCTTTTTTGTTTTGTTTTGTATTGTTTTTAGTGTAATGACATATTACATATTAAAAGATATATTGATTGCACATCTGATTTAAAGGGGACCTATTATGCCCCTTTTCACAAGATGTAATATAAGTCTCTGGCGTCCCCAGAATGTGTATGTGAAGTTTCAGCTCAAAATACCCCACAGATCTTTTATTATAGCTCAAATTTGCAAAATGTGTGTCCCTTTAAATGCAAATGCTGCTCCTGGCCCCCTTTCCAGAAGAGGGCGGAGCTTTAACAGCTCATGCTTTGGTTGCTCAAAACAACAAAGCTGGGGAATCTCACGCAGCCAAAATGAGGACTGTCAGTAACTTGTTCAGCCTTACATTGTCAGACACTGATTCATTGAACTTTGAGCGTTGTAACTTTGCAGATGTTGTTTATGCTCAAACAGCAACATTACACACTAACTAGCACACTAACAAAGTAAAAAAAGTGAAATCATAATCAAGGACCCCTTTAAAAATAGCAAAACTGTTGCTAAACATAAGTCGCTACAACATAAAAAATGTTTTTCCATGAATCTGCTTTTTTTAAAACTGATACAATCAATCTGTTCAAAATACAGATTCAACTATTTATATAACATGCCTCAGTTTTATTTTAAATTAATTAGTAAAATATATGTAGGGATTTTTATTAGTACATAATATTATATTATAATCATTTAAATAAAAATAAAAAAGCTTTTTTTTACATTAGTTTCTAAAGACATTTCAAATTTACTTGGCAATAAGCTAACTGGTTGAAGTGATGTACTTTCTGCATATTAATAATGATTTCTGTCATTTCAATGCAAATATATACATATCAAAATATATATTTATTAGTGGCAAAAGGCAGTAATTGAGATTGTTATACTGACATTGAGTTTCCGTCATGCCTTTCATTAGTAGCACTCTTTGGCCT
>NC_063065.1:27684620-27754620 GCF_018812025.1 Megalobrama amblycephala | reverse complement strand
TATGTACTTACTATCGTAATAACAAACATTTTAATTATTCTTAACTTGAAATGTTTGAGTACACTAATTCATATATTTAACTTAAAATTATCATGTAACCTCAATGTAAATATTTTGATTAGTGTAAACTTAGCTAGCTACAACAAGCTAATTCAGAAAATGCTAATTTGCTAATATGCTAACAATAGCACGGTTATAGCCAAAGACTACAGAATAACACAAGACGCGTCACTCTTATTGTTTTGAATGGGAGAAAGTGCAACGCACAATATAGCGGAATAAGTCACGCTGTCTAAATAAGAGCCGATCGTCGATTGGTAAAGTCATCGCGTCACTGCAGCGGCCGTTAGAAGCTCCGGTTGCCTCCGAAATGAGACGCGAGACGCGCATTTAGAACTGCGCAAGCACATTAGCTTGATCTAGCCTAAAAAATACCTTTTTTTTGGTCATGATTTGAGGGTTTGAAAACAAAATTTATGAGACAATTGTTGTCAGATTTCATTGGTGATTTCAAATATGACATTTAATCGAAAGCTTGGTAAACAGTTTTGGAAAATTTGATGTTTCCCCATTCAAAGAGATATTAGCTGCACTTGAATGCCCGAGAGGCGTTTCAAAGATGGCCACCAAGTGAAATTACTTGTCTTAAAGGGACTTTGGTATAGCACTGGCTAAATGAGTGTAGCAATACAAAGCATTTATCACTACTAAATCTATCACTTAACATTAATCTTGCACATACACACACACACAAACAAACAAACAAACAAACAAACAAAAACATTATATAACACTTAATTTTAGCATTTACTCTCCCTTTTGAGTACCATAGGCAAAGCATGCTGGGAAATAGAATTATGAACTTGAAAAAAAAGTGCTAAATACTCATAAAAGTTCATTTGACTTAACTAATTTAACTTAAGTTTGTCCTACTCAAACAAATTAAGTATTTTGAGCGTTAGGGTTTACAGTAAATTGCACAATTACAAGCAAATAACTCTAAACCAAACCCCAAGTCTATAGTAAGCACATGTAGTCAATTAATATTACCAAAGACTATAGAATAACACAAGACGTGTCACTCGTATTGTTTTGAATGGGAGAAAGTGTAACGCGCAATATGGCGGAATAAGTCCCGCATTCTAAATAAGAGCCAATCGCCGACTGGTAAAGTCATCGCGTCACCGCAGCGGCCGTTAGAAGCACCGGTTTCTATAGAAACAGTCAGACGCACGCCTCCGAAATGAGGCACAAGAGACGCGCATTTAGTTCTGTGCATGCGCATTAGCTTGATCCAGCAAAAAAATACAGGTTTTTTTGTCATGATTCAAGCGTTTGGAAAAAAAAATATGAGACAGTTTTTGTCAGATTTCATTGGTGATTTCAAATATGAAATTTAATCGAAAGCTTGGCAAACAGCTTTGGAGCTGCATGATGCCCAGGATGCCCGAGAGGCGTTTCAAAGATGGCCGCCGAGTGAAATGACTTGTCTTAAAGGGACTTTGATATTACTCAGTACTTATTTATGTAACTACACTGTAACAACATCACCTTAAAAAAAAAAAAATAACTGTAAACTGTAATAACTGTGAAAAATAACTGTAACTGAAAAAAGTGCTGGTGGGTGATAAAAAGTCTGTGCATGTGCACAGCAGGTCTGTATTTATGAGTGTGTGTTTGTGTTTGATTGAATGAGAAATCAATGGTGCTGCGTCCATTAAGAAGAGCATGTCATGATGTCATTGTTAGCTCTCTGTACTGAAAGTCAGTCATTGCATTCCAGTTTGTATCTGATGTAAACAATAAGCAAGGTTGTAATTACTGTGTCCTAAATCATACATCGGAAAATGGTAAATGGGCCCAAATGACATATTATTTCTGGTAAAATACTATTTATGTAAATTCTACCATAAACAGTTATGTGTAAACACAAACAGTGCATGACAAAAGGGCTTATGAGGCAACTTTATGATGTGGTAATTTGTCTCAGTGCTGCCACATTATATTCATTATTATACTTTCTTATATTCAAAAGTATGTACTCTGTCGTCGCCAGTGAATTACATAGATTTAATGCATAATATAAGAACAGTATGGAATTTGGGATGCAGCCAGTGCTGCCATAAAGTGTGAGACCAAAACAGAATCTATTTTAATGAGGAAGGTCATGATGACATCATCCTAAAAACACTTCACTAGATTTTTTAACACGCACATCCAACAATGGGTAACGCTTTAGTATAGGGAACACGCATAAACGATTAACTATGACTTTTCCCCTCAATAACCTCTTAATTTACTGCTTAATAATAGTCAGTTGTTAAGTTTAGGTATTGGGTAGGATTAAGATTGTAGAATATGGTCATGCAGAATAAGGCATTAATATGTGCTTAATAAGTACTAATAAACAGCCAATATTCTAGTAATATGCAAGCTAATAAGCAACTAGTTAAAAGACCCTAAAATAAGTTTTACCCAACAATGTATCCAACTAATTTTTAAACATCATGAATGTTGTGATGAAACGGTAGTGTCAGATCTCTTCTTCTGTATTGTGACGTACATCTGAGTGTAATGGATTATTGTAAATATGTAGAGGGGACTTGGTTCTATGCATTGGTTGTTGATTGGATGTTGAGATGTAGGCATGGCTCTTAAAAGTGGAGGCAGTGAAACATGAGATTAAAGGGGCAGAGTTTAAACGCACTTAATGTTTGAAGAAGTCCAACATACAGAAGTCTGTCATTTCACCCAAAGATCCGGTTATGACATTTTGATTAAAGACTATGATCTTTAAACACAATAAGACCTATAACATGCATAAAAAAGTGAATTTGATGTATTTTTATCTCTCTGATATGTCAGAGGCCACTTTTTTAAGTTTTTTGAAGAAAAACTAGGGGGAAAAATATTTAGTAACCCCAAAAACATCCTCCTTTTATCCATCTATAAATCAAATTAACAGTGTTTTCGATTCACACGCACACACACACACACACACACAAATGAAACAGCTATGAAATATAGCACTTTTTGAAACTGCTCAAAAACAAGTATAATGAATATCTACCTGTCAGACAGATTAAGTTAAGCCTTGAGGAAATGAAAGAAAAAAAAAAAAAAAACAGGAAGTAGCTGAAACAGAGAAACGCATTTAAAGCTATATCTACTGGGCTTTTAAAGACTGATGTTGAAAATTGTTGTCATATTGAGAGCCAAAGTAAAAAGAATGTTTCTGGAAAGGAGGGGTGTGACAGACAAAATGTGTATCTGTTAGTGTTATGCTTTACAAAAAGAACCTGTATTTAATTAAAATGGACCATTGGAATTTAACATTGATAAGCCAGTTATTGATACACCATTCATCCACTACTGGTTAAACATCAGCTCTACCTTTATATTTCAACCTGCTGAACAGGCTACAACTCCTCCTTCCAGCTAATGCTGGCGTGATGTATCGTAGTCTTCAAGCAGGAGGAGATAAATGCAAAATTTTGAATGATATCTGACTCGTGACGAGAACTGAGCCGACTGAACCTGGGTTCTTCCAAGATTTTTTTCTTTCTCCATTTCTGTCACCTGATGGAGTTTGGGTTTTTTGCAACTGTTGCCTTTGGCTTGCTTAAATGGATTTTAAAAATACACTTCATATTAATATAATCGATTTGACTACACTGAATAATGACACTGACACTGTAGAGACAATTTTTGCAATATCGACACTGAATTTGAATCAACATTGAACCAAACTCAGGCTAAATATTGAGACTACTGTCTTCTGTAGAGATGTTGTTAATATTTTCTATTTCTTAGGCTCCACTTTTGACTATTCTTGTGTAAGAGTGCACTTGTGTAACTTCTTTCTGTTATGTCATGGACACACCAGATCTGGGGACTCGTCCGGGATATTCCCAAGAAACATGGGACCGAAAATCATACTCCATCACAGGTAAGTCGTTTTTAATGTTCTCCTTTGGTGGTAGGATTGATTTTATTAGGTAGATGACTGCGTAAGCCTTTGGGGCTGATATCCCAGGTTTGGTTCCGGGGACATTTGTCTACTGTTTAAATGCACAGCTACCTGACAAATATTTTGGGGTAGCCATTCCAACATTACCAACTCTAACACCATTTTTGGTATTGAAATTGCTACAAAGATACTTAAACGTAATGGCCAAATAAAAAGCACATTCAAATAATTATTAATAAAAAACAACCTGCAGCCATCAGGTTTCAATCCTTGAAGAAAACTGCAAAGGCTTTTCATGACTCAGTGGGTTAAATTTCAGATTATTAAAGATATATCCCTAAACTGTTAGTTTCATTTAGCAAAAACAGGCTGATATAAACCAGATCCCTCCTGATCCTTGAACCTGTGATTGCAGTGTGACCTTCAAACTGTGTTAGTCGAACTGAAGTATCCAGCAGACGGCTATCAGTGTGATTAAACTCAACGAGGTGAAATTAGCTCTAAATACTGCTCTAATTGTCGGCATGTCCAGAGAGCTTTGCTAACAGTTTGATAGTTAACATAAGTCATGAGGAACGGTTCTGAGGCCTATTTGAACGTCTCTACACATCCACACAGATTCCCATGATGATGTTATGCTGAGGCAAACTCTTTGATGTGTCACATGTCTGTAGCAGAATGCAATTTGTCAGTTCGTTAAATTTAAACCAAATATTTTGTTGGCCAATATTAATGTTTGCCCTAAAATATCACAGCAACAGCAGTATTTAATTCATATAAGTTCAGAAGTTTGAGGTCGGTTAGACTTTTCAGTTAGAAATGGAAGTAGTGACAGACCTTGAAACATCTGAATGTAACAAAAAAATAAATAAATAAATAAAAATGAACGGTAGTGTGTGCATATAATATTTTTCCCAGGATGAAATGGGATCCTCCTTCATTGTTTTTATCATCACCAGGTAAAAACTTTAAGATTGATCAATCTGAAAGTATTAACATGCTTATTCTAAATGCTAGTTGGCTCTAAAGCTATAATCTGCGGCGGGAACTCAGGGCATTGAACTTGAGCTGAAACCCTAGCAAAGCCAAATCTCAGGAAGGTTATTAAAGCGCTTTAACTGTGGGCTGGGTTTAAGACAGCCTTCAACCTGAGGACAGGTTAGATGGAACTGTCAGAATTTCATGATGAAACTTCAAAGGCGAGTGTGCAGTGTGCAATACGCCCCAGAAAATGGGGAGAGAGAGATAGACAGGCTTAACCTTATCTCCATCTAGCCACAACTCTACGTTGGAGTAATCAAGGCTGCAGGACCTCCGAGGCCCCCGGTGGAAAGCTGGCTAAACTGTTATTGTATCCGGTCAGACCTGGCCAGACGGGAACGCACAGGAAACCACACTGAACCCAGATCAATAGACATGTCAACAGTTAATCTCATTCTGCCCATCTCCCCCCGGCCGCTCCTTACACATGGAAGGCACACACCGAAACAAACACACACAGGCGTACCTGTGTTTACACACACCGAGACACACAAACATGTCCAAATCTAGTTCACTTTTCCATGTATCTCTCTCTCTCTGTCAGTCTTGCCTCATTCCTTTCTTTTTCTAAACATTCTGTGATGTAAAGTGTTAATGTAAAGTGAACACATCACAATATTCCTCATTTAAATAATTCCCGCCCAAGTCATATGCAAAATAAATGGGCGGGACCTGATTGAGTTAGTTAGTAGTGTGTTGAAAATTGCGATTATGGTAAGGGGCGGGACATTTCCCAAACACGATTGAAGCGCTTGACCAATCACAACACACTGATCCAGCTGACCAATCAGAGCATATTGTGCTTTTCAGAAGGCATAGAGACATGAACTAAGTGTTACTGACAGGCTGGGAAGAGAGGAGCTGCAACAATGTTGAATATGGGGAAAATATAGTGTTTTTTGAACATTCAAGAATGGAACTGTTCTAGTATAAGCCAAAAAACAAATCAAGACTTTATAAAAGAGCATAATGTCTTTCTTTAGACAAAGGCAGTCAGAAAATGACATTAATCCAAACAAAACTGAAATGACTGAAAATATGTCAGCTTTTTTAATTCCACAATGAAAACAAGGACCACTGGCATGAAACTCAAACCGATGCTCCAAAGATGAAAGTGATTATTTGGACTTGATTGCTTTGTTCCAAATCTCTCTTCTCCATGTCAGTCAATTTTAGAATATTGCCATTTAAAGAGTATGTGGTTAGGCAAACACAGCTGCTACACTTAAGGAATAGTTTTTTAAAGAAAAAAACAAACAAACATGATTCTGATTCTCAGTGTTATTTGAGATGGAATGACAAATGCTTATTCTTCCATTGCATTACTTGCCTTCAAAAAAAAAAAAAAAAAAAAAAAAAAATACAAAAAGATTCCTCCTCTTAGCCATTAAATTACTAAAAGTATTTTTTTTTTTTTTTTTTTTTAAAGGATTTGTTCAAACTCAAAGCAGAGCAGTAAACAAATTTAAATCATTTTTTCCTGTTTATTTTTTTCCCTTGACATCCTTTTAGTTCATCTTTTTAAATGTTTTTCCACAGGCGAGCAGATCAAATTGGCATTTTTTTTTCCTCGCTTGTCTTTGTGAATTAATTCAAATAAAATGAGAATCCCTGATGTTTGAAGAATTTTTTATTATAAACGGAGGCTAATCTTTGACTTCAGAGTACTGGTAAATGAAAAGATCATATCTGCTCTCTCATAGCTATTAAAATGAAAATGACATTGAATACAAACCGGCTTGTCGGCAGTGTTAAACAGTAACCGCGTGTCGCATGAGCAGTGCGTTAAAAACTCAACTCAACTGCAAAGACTTTGAAAGACTACAATTAAATGCAAATGTTCCCTGACAGCAAACAGGATTTCGACAAGACTTCAGACTTGAAAATAGAGTTTCTTTTATAAAACCAGACTGATGATTTCAGCCAATAAAGATGAAAAAAATCTGCTGAGTTAGGTGAAGCATTTGTGCAAGATAGTTTTGCCATTAGGGAAAGCAGGCCTCGCTTTGAAAACTTTGAAAACATTCATTTAAAGTATCACATTCCTCTGATATTTCTCCATGAATTAAATAAATCATAATCAACTGCTTATATGCATGAACGCGTGTCATCGGAGAGCAGAGCTTTGTGCCCAATAAAGAGAAGAAAAACAAACAAGAATGCTGTAACGCACTACATTTCTTCTACATTTCATCATAAATAAGCTGAGTGATGACACTTTTCACAGAAAATGTCTTCTATATGTATATGCATCATATATATGTGTGTGTGTGTCAGGCCAGTGTCTCTCTCTTCCCTCTGGGCTGTACAACAGAATAAATGTGTCCGTTTCATAAGCTCAGGTCTGATTTATTGAGCGAGGCCAATGACATGACCAACTTTCATTTATTAGCTCTGTGACTCCCGATCTATACACACCTAAAGGCATGTGTCACGCACACACACACCTACACACACACACACAGTGCAGGACAGCTGTTTTTCTCTATGAGACACGCTGTAACTCTCAGGAGTGTGTTACTCATTTAATATCGTCTCTGCTAAAATATAAACAGGAGGTTTAGCCTAGGCGGAGCAGTGAGATCTGGGTGGGAATAACTTCAGGCGATGAGATGCCAACCAAAGTGACAGAGTGAAAGATGACCTAAGAGAATGGAATGATGGGTAAATAGTGTTTGAGCTGGGCTGTGAAATCCATTATCAGAATTATCATTAGAATTAGCATATAATTAGCAACATTGCACTAGCCCTGTGTAATCTACCATAATTAAAGGAATAGTTCACCCAACTATGGAAAATATGTTGTGTATGATAGCTTGTTACGAGGAACGGGCTGAAATTGATGTTGTCAGGGGTGTGGCTAGACTCTTTTTACTGGGGCATACTGATGCGCCCCAGTTAAATGTTACTGATAAATCCTTGTCTGACAATGGAGATTACCTATATACTGATCTGAGAATCTTATCTGTCAGGACCTATATCATCAAATATGATTGATAATCGCATAGAGTTTGTATTGGCGGTATGGTTCTGTTCTGGGCAAGAACTCCCTGCGCATCCATGCAGCCCATGTCAATAATTTAACATGTACATATATTTCAAGAATTAGTCTGAATCAGGGGAATCATAAGACCAATCCTGACTGAAGAGAGGAGGAGCTGGGGATGGAGGAGGGTAATTTGCTCCTGAGAAATGGGATAGCTGCTGATAATACTGAGGAGCTTATATATGGATGCTGTGATAGGCGTCATGTTCCTATAGGACCTGGGAGTCAGCTGATGCGAGCTTGACTGGCGTGACCAGCCAGAACTGACGCTAACGCTTGATTTTCCCTGATAATATTTCATGTCATGTGCTTTCTAACAGCTAATTAGAATCAGATCTAGTGACACCAGATTTGCAAACTGAATCACTCTTTTGATTTAATCAGTCAAATGTGTTTGAAATTGTTTGTGATTCATTATTGATTCTTTTGGATAGTTCACTCACGCACTGAATTGTTTACAGCAGTTTCTCACACTGAAATATTAATGGGATACTTTATAAGACAGAAAACAAAAAGAGTGACTAATGAGGTGGATATTTATCTACAATTCATTTGTACACTTTAAAAAATACTGGGTTAAAAACAACCAAAGATGGATTGAAAATGGACAAACCCAGCGTTTGGGTTAAATGTTTGCCCAACCTGCAGGGTTGTTTTATTTAACCCACCTATTGTTTAAAAAATGCTATATGGCTGGATTAAAATGAACCCAAAATAGGCTAGAAATTAAAAATCAGACATATAATTACTAGAGGCAACAATAAAAATCAAAAGGTGAACATTTACTAATAAGCAATTTAAATAATGTTTATTGTTTAATTGATATTCATTAAACTTAACATACATTGGGTTCATTTCAAGCAAGCAATAGTCATTTTTAAACAATAATTGAGTTAAATAAAACTACCCAGCAGGTTGGGCAAACATTTAACCCAACCACTGGGTTAAAACAACCCAATTGTTGGGTTTGTCCATTTTCAACCCAAGTTGGGTTATTTTTAACCCAGCATTTTTTAGAGTGTAGGAAACAAAATTTGCAAATGATTCTATCGTTTGTCAGCGATGGAGCAGATCTGTATTACGTGTGCAGCTTTTAAACGAGGTAAAGACAATTTATATACATACATCAATAACAGCATAAAAAAAAAAAAAGAGTATTGAATAATAATAAATATGGGACACCCCAGTGTCGCCCTTGGAAGTGAATTATTATTCACTGAAATCTTTGCCATGCTCTCAAATCTCTTTTGTATGAACTTGACATTCATCTGTTCCTATTTGTTGTTGTATGGAAAGAAGCAGGACAAACGTTAAGTGTCACTTTTTTTTTTTTCTTTTGCATTTTACAGAAAAGAGAAATGGGTTTGGAACAACATGAAGGCGAGTAAATGATGACAAAATTTTCATCTCGACTGAACAATGCCTTTTATCTTTGGCCCTCTTTCCACCTAGTATTAAGATGTGTTTTGGTGATCGGATCACAAGTAGACAAGGGAGACATTCCTGTTTTCTGGTCTCTTTTGTCCACTTTCAACCATTTCTGTCCTAATTTCTTCAAGGGGAGGGTGTGTAAATGTATGGGTTTTTTCAGCTCTTTTGATCTAATGGACAAAATATTTTTGGGAAATTTACATATGAACATGACCGGAGACGACAGAAAAAACACATGGAGAGCATCAGCTTTTGTTTCTGCTCTGACAGCCGCAAGACCGGCCGAACACTGTGAGTGTGCGTTAGAAATCAGGAATGGTGAGAGAACATTGTGATTGGTACATTTTTCATCATTTTTAAACCAAATTTGGGTCTCCAGCCAACAAAGTTTAAATCCCGTATGGCTAGTGTGCTTATCATAATGTTTACCTGTTAGGTCCTTAGGTGGAGAGTAAGCAGTCTTTTGTGGCTGTTTGAACACATTCAATTCGAATGCGTTTTCGACTATCTCTGGGAGTGGTCAAAAATGGACAAGATCAAAACATTTTAGCCCATGTTTACACCTGTATTTAGCTTTGTCCACTTGTGATCCGATCAACCAAAACACATCTTAATACCAGGTGTAAACAGAGCCTGTGTTATGCAAGTTAAAAGAGAGAAAAATGAGAGAATATATACACCATTGGAACACTGTGTACAATAAATTGTACAATGGCACTTAATACGATCTCTAGATAAAGTGAGCTTTATGCAGATGAGCTACAAAGGAGGTTTGTTCAAAAAGTCAAAACAAAACATTTCACTTATGGGTTTGGAACAACATAAAGATGAGTAAATGATGACAGTTTTCATTTTTGGGTGAACTATGCCTTTAATTTTCCATAATTTTTTGTTATTCGAGAGAAGTGAGAATTAATTTTTGACACATTTGCAAGGATCTGCAGAAGGAGAGGGAGACAGGTCACAAAACAGCTTGCCAGTGCCCAAGCTGTGCCCGCTTTGATTGGCAGAGGTCTGGCTCTGGCTCCTGGGTGCCCGGGCACTGCTGGAGAACAGGTTCAAAGAACCAGATGTCATATGGGAAAAAAAATCAGCCTCATTTATGCATGAAGAAAAACGCACAAACATTACTGTTCCCCACACATCTCCTTGCCTCCTTTCATGCTGTTTTTCAAAATGATCATTCTGTGTCTTCACACGTCCTCACACCTCTTCGGTCATGCAGCAGCATTCAGGTAACATGCTGGAGGTGTCTGCCACACGTTTTCCTGCGCCAGCCCCTTCATTGTTCCCAACACGCTCCGCTGATCACATTATTGTCTCTGCACTAAATCGGGTGACTGGGGCTCCTGCCACAAAGACGGAGTGCAGAGCAGAGCACTCTCGCCTCCCGCGGGACCGAACCCTTCCATGTACGCCTAACGAGGAAATCCAAACATAACCAACCTCATTAATTTCACCTATCAAAAGCACCTCGCCTGCCGAATGCAGGGCTCCGAAGTCTTCCGCTCCTCGAGGAAGATCAAAACCAGCTCGGCTGATTGATAGCGAACACTAGAGGAACGCCAGTGATGAACAGAGGAGACATTGGCACGGTGATGAAAGCAACTGGAAAAGAAGTACGAGAGGCAGTGATGCTATCAACAGTACCAGATCAACAGATGCATGCTGGGAGTCAGGTGCTCATGAATAGATACTTGGCTTGACAAAGGAGAAGCTGCGTATTGGAATACTGAGATGGATGATAAATATGCACAATGGCGCTTTATAAGATCTCTAGATAACGGGACTGGGTGGCCGTTTGATGAAAGCTTTTCAGGTTAAATGTTGGACAATACGTCATGCAGAAGAACGACAAAAGACGAAAAAAAAAAGAAAAAACATAAAATGTGCAACCTGTGGTGCAACTCACCAAAAAAGTAATATTCATGAATATTTATGAATTAAAAGAAAAGAAAAATTGAATTTCAGTACATTGGGTTCACTGTTTTTAATATAAAACACACACACACAAAACTTTTGTCTGCCAAATCAGTATGGTGAAAACAAATCAGGAAATGATATTATAAAGAGGGCCTCTGAAAACCCTCATGGCTGTGTGTCAATAACCTTCTTAAAATATCATATAAGTTGAGCTTTTTATGACAAGATACATTTAATTCAGGTAAAATGTCATGTGGTGCAACTCTCCATATAGTGGACTTCAACGGGTTGAAGGTCCAAATTGCAGTTTTAATGGAACTTCAAAGGGCCCTACACGATCCCAGCCGAGGAATAAGGGTCTTGTCTAGTGAAATGATCAGTCATTTTCTAAAAAAATAAAATAAATAAAATTAAAAAGTATATACTTTTTAACACCAAAGCTCATCGTGCACTACCTCTGCGATGGGCCATGCATTACGTAATCACGTTGGACAAGTGGAAGTACCGCAGTAGGGCGAAAACTCAACTTCAAAGTCATCCGACATTGTTGGTTTACCTTTTTTTGACTTAGTCTTTGTACGTTCGCTTCGTAAACACTTGCGCGGTACTCCTGCCTACGTCACGCGCAACCTTTCCAACATGACCACGTAATGCGTGGCGCATCGCAGAGCAGTGCAAGACAAGCATTTGTGGTTAAAAAGTATATAAATTTTTATATTCTGGAAAATGACCAATGGTTTCGCTAGATAAGACCCTTATTCCTCGTCTAGGATCTTGTAGAAGCCCTTTGAAGCTGCATCGAAACTGCAATTTGGACCATTGGTAACTGTTGAAGTCCACTATATGGAGAAAATGTTCTTTTCGACTGAAGAAAAATACATCTTGGATGACATGGGGGTGAGCAAATTATCAGAGAATTTTAATTCTGAAGTAAACTAATCCTTTTATGTTGGACAACACATTGTGCAAATCAGCTACAAAGAAAGTTTGTTCAAAAAGTAGACTTATGGCATGGTCAACCTGGGGCAAATATCTGCAACGTTACTGTTTACTAACCTCATTAACCACCTTCTTCACACCCTAACCCACATAAAAGGTAAAACAAGGGGCAGGGAAAGCAATGTCGACAACCTCGAATTACATGACGGGAGCCGTTAAAGTAGGTCCCTGGGTTGGAGACGAGTTCAATGAATCAATGAGTTCCTTGTGTCTTGCTAACATGGCACAAGCATCCCTCTTGTCGTCTGGCACATCACTACGATTGTCCGACAAGGAACTTTTGTTTTCCTCTGACACATCTTAACTGATTGCGATGTAAACTGACATCTGTGGCATGAATGACATACAGCAGAGGCCATAACCATACTCAAACAAACAATGTGCCAACTAATGGCACGTTTAATCTGCGTCAAACCACTTCTGAGGCCGTTTTTAATGTGATATCCTCACACAACAGAAGCTTTGGTTGGGGTTGCGAACACTTGAGGCCATAAATCCCCTACTTCTGAATTCCCACTCTTCTCACAGCGCTCAGACAGAGCAGCTTTTGTGTTCTCACAAACATTGCGGCCCAGCAGTGGCCGCCAGGCATCAAAGTCCCTCCCTGACCCCGATACGTCCCTTCCCCCTTCATCAGTCCCCACTCCTCAGACACAAAGCGAACCCTTCAGTTTCACCGCCGCGCAGACTGATGATGTCACAATCAGAGCATCTCTGGTGGTAGCCGACTGGCCGAGGTCCCAGCAGCCATACTGTCGAGAGACAGTCTTTGAGGGTTTCCGCTCGTTGCCTAAAGAAACTATAAAAAGCCTGGTGAAAGGGAATGGAGGACGGAGAGATGAAAGACGTGAGACCGTGTCTACATGGGAGGAACTGCAACGTGTGAGGTCATTGTTGGCGAACTTGACACACAGGAAGTAGAAAGGGCCTCTATGTCTTTGGATGGCCTTGTTGAATGAACTAAAGATGATTCGTTCTGCTCTGTTTTTCATTGCTGTTAACAATCATTTGGAATCAGAAGTGTAGGCAGGGATTTCCATTGGGAAAAGACAAAAAATTGGGTGGTCCAATAGGCAAATTTAAAACTGGTTTCTTATTTCAGAACCAAAAGTTATTCTAATCTACAAAATAAACATATGACTGTATTACTGATGTATAGAATAGAATAGAATAGAATAGAATAGAATAGAATAGAATAGAATATGGTCATTTTCAAAAAAGTGTGTGTAACACAGTTCGTAAGTATGGGAAGAAGGAGGCGGGAACCGGTGAACGTTCAAACAAAGTTTTAATACCAAAATGAACAAATACAAAAAGAAAGTAAGTCCAGGCCTGGTCCTCTCTCGTCCGTGAGAGAATCAAGGCCGGTGCGCCTCCCAGGTGGAGCTCGTTAACTCTCGCGCCACCGGCCTCGCGCCGTTCCCTCACGGCTCTCGCCCGCCCTGGTCGCCACAGTGTGTTTTTGGTTTTATATCATTCCAATGACACATAATGGTTACCATATTCATATGCCATGGTATTTATATGATACTCAACCAACACCATGCTATTATCATGGTACATGTCCAGAAAATATATAATACTATAAACCACAATAACACTTTGTTTCTTTTTATAAGCACTGGAAATCTTGCATGGCCCTCCAGAAAGAACATTTCAGATGTTATCAGGTTTCTGTTGCTGACTACACCAGCACCTCCATAAATACACTGTATCTCTACATGTCTGAGCACAGTGATCAAAACTGACGGAGGATGAAAAGCTGAAGTTTAACTCCAGCCAAGATTATGCCACAGCATATCTCTCTCTTATCTATGCATCACCTCACACTCCCAAGAAAAATAGAAGGAGAGAGACAGATAGAGAAACAAATCACGCTGAGGTAAAGAGTTTGCTTTACTAAAATCAACAAAACAGAGAAGCTGAGAAAGACCCTGCTCATCTATGACTGATCAATTCCAAACATCTGTTTCATTCCATGTAGCAAGAAGAAGAAGAAAAAAAAGCAATACAAGAAAAAATTTGAAAATTGAAGACTGTTTTGACAAGAGGAGGGGAAAGAAGAGAATGTAATGTGATTCAGTTGATACCAAGTACCTAACAAAAATGTGTTCACTTTTACAATAGGACGGACAAACGGACGGATGGACAGACAGACAGACAGACAGATAGATAGATATATAGAGTGATAGAGTGATTGATTTCAACTTAAGTTGAGTTGCTGTCAATCAAAATGGCTGTACAAGTCATTTCAACTTAAAGGTGCTAAAGAGGATCTTTTCGTCGACTGAGAAACCAAAGACTGTTAGTGAGTTTTTGAAATGAGCGCATGCGTAAGAACAACCCCCCTCCTTCACAGCTCATTTCGAGAGAACGCCTCCCAAAACTCGTGCACGAGTATTTGTTTACCACCGGCATTCGCTGTGTCGTGTTAGTGGATTCATTATGTCGGACTCACTGCAGGTAACTCATAATCTGCAGTTGTTACTCCTGTCTCCTGACAAAAACATTGCATGCGGCACCTGTAGAGTGTGGAAAGTTACGTCTCGCACAAGGAACGTCATGGCAGTGATTGACAAGCCAGAGGGCCAATCGTTTACGCGATGATCGGCTGATTGGCTGATGTTTTTAAGGCCCTACCTCGTGCACAGATGATGTACATTAATATTATTCCTTTCAGTGCACCTAATAAATAGTCTTTTATCAGTTAGTAAAGACAGTTTCAAGTAATATTGCAAAAATGTATAAAACAAAACATCCTCTGTAGCACCTTTAAATTATATTAAACTGACTTAAATCAAGTTGAATCTCAGAAAAACTTGAAATTGCATAATTATTTATAATTAGTTGAAGTAATGTGAAAACTTTAAGTTGCCAAGATTTATTGATCATATCATTTTTTTTTTTACAGTGCACTGCAATGGTACATTTTGTCTTTTGCTATAGGTGAAAGATTTTTTGTTGTAGCCAGTATTGTCTTATGACAAAAACAGCCTTTAAATGCATTTATTCAAAATAAATAATATTCAATCATTTTAGTCCATTTCACTCTTTATAATTTAACTTTTAATTTTAAATTCAGATATATACAGTTTCAGATATAATTTTAGTATACTACTTGTAACCTTTGTTGTAGTGCAAAATGACAAAAATTTACTTTTGTGTCCAACTGTAGTAGAACAAAAATATGTACATTAATTTTAAATATTAAGTTGTTAAGTGAATTCATTGCGCTCATGCTTTAGAGACTGTATAACTGTTCACAAGTTCACAATTTATATGACCAAAGCTGAATTTTGAGCATCATTACTCCAGTCTTTAGTGTCACATGATCCTTCAGAAATCATTCTAATATGGATAATTGGCTAATTTGCTGCTCAATAAACATTTCCGATTATTATCAATGTTAAAAACAGTTGTACTGACTCATATTTTTGTGGAAACCATGATTATGTAATAAATGCCTTTACTGTCACTTTTGATCAATTTAATGCATCCTTGAAAAATATGTATTTTTCAGCTTCTAAAACTATTATTAGTGAATTAATAATATCTTGCAGTGTTCTCATCAACAGTATGTTTAAATTAAAATAGTTCATTATCATATGATGCTTCTTTTTGGTCTTGCCTATATTACTGAAAAAATCTAAAAAAAAAAAAAAATCAGTCAAGTCAATGAAGCTTCAATCAGTTATTTACTTGACAAGATTAACACACACATACTTACTTGTGTGGCTTACGGGGACTCTCCATAGGCGTAATGGTTTTTATACTGTACAAACTGTTTATTCTACCCCCCTACACTACCCCATCCCTAAAACTACCCATCACAGAAAACATTCTGCAGTTTTTGAATTTCAAAAAACACCGTTTAGTATGTTTTTTAAGCCATTTGGTTTAGGAGGACACAGGAAGTGTCCTCTACGTGCTGAAACACACTCCTCTTCACCAACTGAAACCATTCTGCTCATTCAGCTGACCCATCAGTGCTGCTCCAGGGTGGCCCATTGTCCTGCAGGACGTCCCATCCCTCCACACCTGCAGACCACATGGATTAACACTTTCTCTCTCAAACACACAGGAATGCTCTCTCACTCCATCTTTCTCTTTCTCACCCCTTCAAACAACATATGTTCAGTGAAATTGGCTTATCAGTCTGTTCAGAGTCTGCAAACAGCTACCTGCGGGAAAGTAAACAGTAAAGCGTGGTGCTTCGTGCAACGCCTTAGTCACGGACTCGATTCCCAGAGAAAGCAAGAACTGCTTAAAATGTGTAACTTAATAGCAATGCAAGTTGCTTTGGATTAAAGCGTCCGCCAAATGCATAAATGTAAACGTAACAGGTGCTTATGTAAGCCTGAGACTCTGAACCGTGGCCGTGTTTTCTCTTATCAGTCATGTTTATGTCTCTGTCTGCTACAGTTCAGGCCACTCACCTGGTCAGGGCCATTAAACATGGACGACGGGACGCATGAGATTGATGGACAGATGTTGTGATAAGGCTGGTCACAGGTTGTGTTGTGTATAAATAACACCAAGGCCGAAGCTTAATGTTTAACAGAGAGGGCAGGCCAATCCCTTCGGCCCCTGTGAGGCAAACCCAATGTTATAAGACCAAAAGCACAAAAGCACAAATCCACCGTATCTGTCTGGTGCCCATTGAAAGCATGAGAAATATATAAAAATGCCATATTCTATTTTATTCTATTCTATTCTATTCTGGTATTACAATTATTTTGGAACACTAACTTGATGTTAATACCATAGTTCCTTACAGCATCATGGTAAATGAATATGTTAACAGAACACTAGCATGGTATAACAAAATGTCACATGATAGTTATTTTCATTAGTTTTACCACCCAATACCATCATCAGAACATATACACCGATCAGGCATAACATTATGACCACCTTCCTAATATTGTGTTGGTTCCCCTTTTGCTGCCAAAATCCTTTAAGTGCTGTAAGTTGTGAGGTGGGGCCTACATGGATCTGACTTGTTTGTTCAGCACATCCCACAGATGCTCGATTGGATTGAGATCTGGGGAATTTGGAGGCCAAGTCAACACCTCAAACTTGTTGTTGTACTTCTCAAACCATTCCTAAAACATTTTTGCTTTGTGGCAGGAGCATTATCCTGCTGAAAGAAGCCACAGCCACCAGGGAATACCGTTTCCATAAAAGGGTGTACATGGTCTGCTTAGGTAGGTGGCAGGACCCAAGGTTTCCCAGCAGAACATTGCCCAAAGCCTCACACTGCCTCCGCTGGCTTGCCTTCTTCCCATCCTGGTGCCATGTGTTCCCCAGGTAAGTGATGCACACGCACCCGGCCATCCACATGATGTAAAAGAAAATGTGATTCATCAGATCATCGTGGTCCAGTTCTGATTCCTACTGTTGGCTCTTTCTGCGGTGGAAAGGGGTCACCATGGGCAGCCTGACTGGTCTGCAGCTATGCAGCTCCATACGCAAGAAACTGCGATGCTCTGTGTATTCTGACACCTTTCTATCAGAACCAGCAACTTCTTGAGCAATTTGAGCTACAGTAGCTCGTCTGTTGGATCGGTCCACACGGGCCAGCCTTTGCTCCCCATGTGCATCATTGAGCCTTGGCCGCCCATGACCCTGTCGCCAGTTCACCACTGTTTCTTCCTTGGAGCACTTTTGATAGATACTGAGCACTGCAGACCGGGAACACCCCACAAGAGCTGCGGTTTTGGAGATGCTCTGACCCAGTCGTTTAGTCATCACAATTTGTCACTCGTCAAACTCGCTCAAATCCTTACGCTTGCCCATTTTTCCTGCTTCTAACACATCAACTTTGAAGACAAAATATTCACTTGCTGCCTATCCCACCCAACAGGTGCCATGATGAAGAGATAATCAGTGTTATTCACTTCACCTGTCAGTGCTCATAATGTTATGCCTGATGTGTGTACAAGAATCACAATAAGACTATATGAATGTTGTTTTTTATTTATTATTATATTATTCAGAAGGCCTCTGAATGTCTTTTGAAACAGAGATATTGTTTGCATGTAACAATAGATTGGTTTTAGATGCGTGTTTTTAGCTGCGCGTGTCTCTCCGGTCATTATTATGCGAGTGATGGTATCTAACCTCTCAGAGGGAAGAGAAAGAACGAGACAGACAGACACTGTGGCGCCTGCTAAGGAAGCCAAGGCAACCATCTCATCTGGGGCTCTATTATTAATTCGGAAATCAATTATCCCTTTTCGTCACTGTGAGCTGATGAATCAAGGGTAATTAGCCTGAAGGTGTATCGCTCCTGTCCTGTCTTATCTCCATGTTCTAGACTGATATGCATTCCCAATGTTTTCCTCACATTAGGTTAATACAATTAAACCTGTTGTTGAACGATCAGGCCGCGGAAGCTAGTTCGTTAACGCCGCACAGTTTTAGAAGATCAAGACACAAAGAGGTTGGTGATATTGTTCTGAAAGGAAGGGTGAAGATCTCAGTAATGCTGCTAATACATTAAAAGGACATATATAATTGCAGTTTATACAGCGATAATAAGCAGATGATTATGTGTCATAGAATTGACCTTTACTGTGACACTACAATATTTTAAGGAACTGACATTGTGAATAGTAAGATGTTGCATGTGCTTTACAGAAAGTACTGCAAGTACACTGGTTCAGTGATAGTAATACCGTGGTATTTAAATTAGAGTATTTTCTTTGTATGTCAGGGTACATCCACACTTATACCATGTTTTTAAGTCATGTGGTAGATCTTGAAAAATACCTGGATTTATCATGTAAATACTATAGTACATCAACTTCAGTACCAAGGCAAGGCATTTTAGGCATTTATTACTTTTATTACATGTATTTATTTATTATTTTTATTACTTTTTATTACCTTTTTTTTTTTTTTTACAAAAAGTACGATGGAGTACCATGGTATATTTCAAAGTAACATAGTATTACCTTGTGATACCGTTATTGTACAACCACTATACTGTTTCCAAGGTGCAGTATAAAAATCCATGGTACAACCATGTTACATGTCATTGTCAAAAAATACCATGGTAATACCATGATATTGATAATGGTTCTATAATTTACTTATTTATATTATTTTATATTGTCCCAAAAACCATTTTATTGCCATAATTTATGAGCAAAAAATGACAGTTTTCTTAAATAATTTCTTACATTAAAATGATGTATCACAGTTTCCACAAAAAACTGATAATAATCAGAAATGTTTCTTGAGCAGCAAATCAACATATTAGAATGATTTCTGAAGGATCATGTGACACTGAAGACTGGAGTAATGATGCTGAAAATTCAGCTTTGATCACAGTAATATTGTGAAAATATATTAAAATTTAAAATGATTATTTTAAATTGTAATAATATTTCACAATATTACTGTTTTTACTGTGTTTCTGATCAAATAAATGCATCCTTGCGCAAGCATAACACGCTTCTTGAATTTTATTATTATTTTTTTTTTTTTTAATACGCTTTAAAAGAATCCCCGTAAAATTTACAATAAAAAACGGCAGTTGAGGTTGCCAGAACTTTACCGTAAAAACATTTTAGGTTTTACGGGACAGTACTTAAGTTTACTGTCCATTTTACAGTTCAAATCCGTATAATATAAAGGTTTATATTGTAATAATTATGGTTCATAACTGTTTATTTTACACACTGTAAAAAAATATATATATATATAAAAAAAAAACGTTATATTTCCGAAACAAAACAAAACAAAACAAAACAAAACAAAACAAAACAAAACAAAACCAGCTGTGGATGCCAGAAATTTACCATAAAAAATATGGTAACAACATTTTAGGTTTTAAATATTTAATTTAAATTTACAGAGAATTGTGGAAATGTCAATTTACGTTTTTTCACAGTAAATTATACAATAATTTGTTATTTTTCACTTCCAAAAAACTGTAAATTTAATGATATTTTACTGTAAAATTACATTAAATGTATGGTTAGATCTATTACAGTTATTCACCATATATAGTACGGAAACTTTCTGTAAACCAATTGAACTATTTTTCACCGTAGCATTTTTTTAGTCTTTTACCATTAAAATCACGATCATTTTTATAATGTATATAAAACATTACAGAAAATGTATAAATTATTTATTTTTGAAGTTTATTTTATTTTACATGGAAAACTGTTGTAAATCAAAAAAAAAAAAAAAAAAAAAAAAAAAAATTGGAACAATATAACGATTTGCCGAACTGTTCTTTTTTTTTTAATGCTGACTTTAAACAAAACTTTTCCCATCAAGTGAGGTTCATGAGGGGACACATTTTGGAAAGAAAACTCCATCAGAGAACACAGCCTCCTCCAGGCGCCGCAAACATTCGCCTACGCCAAACTGCTTGACATCCAAACATCAAAACATCCAAAATCTCCACCACACCTCCATCTTTTCTGCCGATACTGCCGCACCAGGCCAGACTCGCTCTACAGGAGCTCTGTGGGTGATCAAAGAGCCCGTCTCAGGTGAGACCCTCCCTCACCACCATTATTCACCCAGGAAGAGGCGAGGAGAGAGAGAGAATATATAAAAATCAGCATGTGATTGCTCTTTACCGATCGCTCACTCCTAAAATTGTCACCCTCCTCCTTCTCCTTCCGTCTCTCTGACCTGGTTTCAGACGGCCCAAGGGAGGCGGGATCCCATTCCAAAATATCTTGCCAAGAATTCCCTGCCAAATCTGGTTGATAGCAATAAAACGAAATGGAAGAAGGGTGAAAATCATGTTTGATTTATAAATTGCGATTGAAACAACATGGTGCATTTTCTTTTTTTTTTTTTTTTTTTTTTTTTTTTTACGCAAACACATTGAAACTAATTCTTTTTGCTTTTCTCTTATTCTCTGATATTGAGCTCATCACTCTTACGTATGAGACATTATGGGCATATCACGGCTTGTTTGCGTCAAATCAAAGCAGCGGGGTCTTTTGTCTGAGTGTGCCATTTCCTGCAGGTCTTAATGCGGACCGCCCTACCCCAGATACCAGACACGCACAATTCAGACAGTTCAAATGACGAAAGCGCTCCTTCACGCAGATGGAGAGATGTGTTCTTTATGATGTGGCCTAATGTATATGACTGCATGCCATTATAAAGCTATTAAAAAAGCTTAGCTTCATGTGGCTTCCTCCATTCATCAAAAAAGCAATATTGTTAGAGCGATGTGTTTTGTTCCCAAAGGAATCTCATTGTAAGAAATCTCATTTGTCTGGATTCCCGTTACAGGTTGAGATGCATTTCAAGCAGGTGGCTGGAGCTTGTTTCACTCCAGGTGCGAGAAGGAAACGCCCAGTTCTTCTTTCAGGATCACGCTGATGGATTTTCGGAGTCAGCATGACATCAAATGTGACCCTATTTATTCTCCATATACACATGCCCGGTCTTATTGTGCATGATTCAGAGGTGCATGTTATTCCAAAGACAAATATATGTGTATTCACAATCTTTCATCAACCTGTAATAGCTTGCTTTGCCTTTGAAACTATTTCCATTTCGGCTGAGGTCACCAAACTATGGAAGCTTGTTTCCACCACTAAATGAAATAAACATATAAATAAGGTAATTGTGACTTTATATCTCATAATTCTGACTTTTTTTTTTCTCACAATTGTGAGTTATCACACAATTCTGACTTTATATCTCAAAATTCTGCCTTTTTTTCTAAGAATTGCAAGATACAAACTCACAATTGCGTCTTATAAAGTCAGAATTGCATGATATAAACTTGCAATTTTGCCCTTTTTCGCAGAATTATGAGTTTATATCTCACAATTCTGACTTTATATCATAATTTTGACTATATCACACTTTTCTGACTTTATAACTCGCAATTGTCAGTTTATATCACATTATTTTGAGTTTATATTACGTAATTCTGACTTTATAAGTCACAATTCTGACTTTATAACTCGCACTTCTTACTTTATAACACAGTTCTGACTATATCACAATTCTGACTTTATATCATGCAATTTTGACTTTATAATTTGCAATTTTGAGTTTATATCACGCAATTCTGACTTTCTAACTTGCAATTCTGACTTTATATCACAATTTTGACTATATCACGCAATTCTGACTTTATAACTCTTAATTTTGACTTTATATCATGCAATTTTGACTTTATAATTTGCAATTTAGAGTTTATATCACACAATTCTGACTTTATAACTCGCAATTCTGACTTTATATCATGCAATTTTGACTATAATTCATAATATCGTGCAATTCAATTTTTTTCACGCAATTCTGACTTTATATAACTCGTAGTTCTGATTTTTAATATAGCGTCGGTTTGGTGTGTCAGGGCAACTCTGGAGTCAGACGCTGCCGACATGAGCCAACCCCGCAGTCTGCTTTCGTCGCCACTAGTTTGTCGGCGTCGGCTTGGTGTGTTCCTGCCTGTCACACAATTCTGACTTTATATCATGCAATTTTGACTTTATAATTCGCAATTTCAAGTTTATATTGCACAATTCTGACTTTATATCTCACAATTCTGACTTTATATCTCGCAATTCAATCAATTCCCCGATCAACTGATTCACACATTCACAACTGCACTCCCATTCATTTAATTCAGATGATAAATACGCCACATTACGGAAATGAAAAAGGTTTTGGAAATGCCGTTCAAAAAGCCGGTGTGACTGTTCTATGGGCAGTGGGTTATAATGATTTAAAGCTGGAAACCCTTCAGAGACAGAGAGAGATCGCCAGGGAGCTCTTATCACAAAGAAGGGCGCAGTGCTTTCTTGGACTGTAATGAGCCTCCCTCACACTACCACAGCACATCTGCCAGCACAGCCAATCCCCTGAGAGCATGCATGTGATTGACAGCTCCTCGGGGCTCCTCCCGTTTCACCGCTTTCTGAATATGGAGAAGCAGAGAGATGAAAGAGATATAAGAGAGGTAGGAGAGGAGGTAGGCGAGATGCAGAGAGCATTCTGGGAGAATTTAGCTAGCTTTCAACTGAGATCGATTAATATTTAAAATCTGTCATTTAAAATCCACTGTGAGTGGATCTGTTTCACTGCCATCAGATAAACTATTTGGTTTTTGTAAATGTAACCTTTTTTATCCCAACAACAGAGTCCACAAATAATTTTTTGCCACACCTAGCTGATAACTTATTACCAGGCAAAAAGTATTTCTTACCAGCAATGACATTTTTGCAAGATTTATTCATTTCTGCATTTATTGAAAAATATATAATTTATTTAAAAAACATAATATTAATTATTATTATTTTATGTTTTTGTTGAGAAATATATAATTTATAAAAAATAATTGATATGTAATATTTATTATTATTATTATTATTATTATTGTTGTTGTTTGTTGTATATAATTTATAAAATATATAATTTATAAAAAATTTTTGCAATATTTATTATTATTATTATTATTGAAATATATTTTATAAAAATATTGTATATGCATTATTATTATTGTTATTATTGTATCATATTTAGCATTTTAGCAATTACATATTTCTCAAATAACAGGTTATTGTTGTTATTATTATTATTATTATTATTATTATTACCATAATCATCAACAAAAACAATAATAAATAGCACGTTTATGAATTGTATACTTCTAAATAAATAACAATAGTTTATTATATTAATAATAATAATTATTATTATTATTATTGATAAATATATAATCAAAAAATGATATGTAATATTTACTATTATTATTGTTGTTGTTTGTTGTTGAGAAATAAATAATTCATAAAAAATACTTTATATGCATTATTATTGTTGTTGAAAAACATAATTCATAAAAATACTTTATATGCAATATTTATTATTATTATTATAAATAGCATATATAGCAAATAACAGCAATAAATAGTATATTTTTTGAATAGAAAAATATATATAAAAATAGAAATGTTTGTAAATTATATATTTATCAAATAACAGATTATTGTTGTTGTTACTATTATTACTATTATCATCATCAACAACAACAACAAAACTAATAAACAAAACATGTTTATAAATGTTATACTTCTAAATAATTAACAATATTTTTTTTATTTGTTATTATTTAAAAAAAAAAAATCGACAACAACAACAACAACAAATCTCATTAAATTGGAGGCGGGACTGAAACCACATCTAGGGTTCAAAATAGTATATACAGTAGAATTTGCATAAGCGAGAACCATTATCTTTAGAAAATGTAAAAAAAGAAAAAAGGCTTCTATTATTATTTTCCACATCACAAATGCATCAAAGCCCCTAGTGGCAGTTGAAGTCATTGCAGAAAGAGGGGTTGGGGGAGGGGGGTAATTTTGCACAGACTGACAGAGAGGTGAAAAATGGATAGTGATGGAGAGCACTGTTGCAGAGATTCGTAGGGGGTGAGGAATATCACTCCATCTTTCTGCCTGAGGCCCTGTGAGAGGCCGTCTCTCCTGGGCACCGAACGCTTTCCTCTGCCCCCGTCTGCCAACCAATACCCACGGGACTGACTTTGATGAAGGGCACAGGTTCTTTTAACAAGCTAATTGATGTAGGCAGAGGAAGACAAATAGAGTGAGTTATTATCAGGGGTTGAAGTAGGCCGTAATGATCCGGAACAGCTTCAAAACAATTCAAAATAAATAATTGCCAGTTTGTTTGTCAATCCAATCCATTCATATATGCTCCAGTCCAGTTTTTATCCTTACACAAGAATCACTACTGCATTCTAGGTTCACTCACCTCCAAAAACCCAATTTAACCCCTCGTTATTACAGAGATCTAATTTCTCAGATCAATAATATGAGAAAATGGGTGTGAATATCTCACCAAAAACCCTTTCAACTGTGTTTTTTTCCAATTGCACGGCTTTCATCTCTTTGTAAACACTGCTTCTTCTTCTTCACCCTTCCTCCTCCTCTTCCTCAGCCTCCCTCGCTCCTCTCTTTGAATAAGCTGATTAAATGAGCGTGATTTGGTGAGCGGAGGTCTGGGCAGCAGTGCCGGAGCTCGGGCCCCTCTGCATGAATATTAAGTGTGTGTGTGGGATTTGTGTCTGGGGTCTGAAATTGGAAATCACAAGTTTGACTAATCAGCTTTGAGCTTCTCTTTCAGTCTGCCTGTGCACTCGCTGGAAAGAAGGAGTAGATTGAGAGAGAGAGAGAGAGAGAGAGAGAGAGAAACAGAGCAGACTGTGATGGAGTCTGCCTTTTTTATAAGCAGAAATTGCAGAAGTTGGGTGCTGTGAAAGGAAACAAACCTCTGGAGAGAGGTCATGGGAAGGGGCGGCTCTGAGAAAGAGGTCAGTACGAAACATTAGAAAATCTGTCCTATGCTACATTGCATGATAAATCAGACTTTGAAAGATCTGGGTCCTTAAACTGAACAGAAAACGTACTGGTTATTTTCTGACGGTATTTGAACAAACTCAGTGTTACAGGATTCGTTTTGAGTAAACCAAAGCAACCCAATCAGGCTCTGTTTGTACCATGATGCTGATCAACAACTGTCTCTGTCAACTCAGGCTTTGATCCTAAGTTCACGGAACGCGTGCACACTAATGTGTGACATCAGTAGCGAACAGCCAATCACGTGCCTTGAAACAGTGAACGGAGAAACTGTGATCCACTTCTCACGAGAATGTTAGCGAGGTTCATTTTTCTCCTCTGCTGAAGGTTAAGTGATTGAAAAATATGTAGGATTTAAATGGATTTAAACAGCAAGAAGAAAAGACTTGTCCATAAAAGAGGACAACTAAAAGAAAACATTTTGCTAACTAACAAGTAAAAGTTAAAGGATATAATAATTATATAAAATAATTATAATAAATAATCATCACTACAACTTATTTTGAAGCAAGAGAAACTGGGGGAGTGACTTTATTGCGTCATACATGTCACTTTGCTCACAGCTGATTGGTCCAAATTTGGTTTGAGATCTCTTATCCAGAACATAACCAGCCCCGGGGCAGGTTAGCCGTGAAATTCGACTAAAAGCAGAGCCACTTTTATGGTGCCCAAACCAAGGGTTGGCACAAACTTGCTCGAAAACCACAAAAATAAATATTTAAAGGATTAGTCCACTTTTAAATACACTTTTCCTGATAAATTTACTCACCCCCATGTCATCCAAGATGTTCATGTCTTTCTTTCGTCAGTCGAAAAGAAATGAAGGTTTTTGAGGAAAACATTCCAGGATTTTTCTCCTTACAGTGGATTTCAATGGCTACCAACAGATTGAAGGTCAAAATTCTTCATAACGCTTACGCTGAATGTCCTACGCCTTCCCTGTTCAAGTTACGGAAAAAAACGAAACTGGTGCCGCGTTCGTTCCGTAAGTAGAATAGGGAAGGCGTAGAACATTCAGCGTAAGCGTTATGAAGAATGCGGAAGCGGAAAAAGTACGTTCAAGGCGATATTTTGTTTATAAATCATAAACGGTTGTATTTTTTTCGAAAATGACCGATCGATTCGCTAGATAAGACCCTTATTACTCATCTGGGATCGTTTAAAGCCCTTGAAGCTGCACTGAAACTGTAATTTTGACCTTCAACCTGTTGGTAGCCATTGAAATCCACTGTAAGGAGAAAAATCCTGGAATGTTTTCCTCAAAAACCTTCATTTCTTTTCGACTGACGAAAGAAAGACATGAACATCTTGGATGACATGGGGGTGAGTAAATTTATCAGGAAAAGTGTATTTAAAAGTGGACTAATCCTTTAATGAGTAGATTGAATATGTACTGGTCACTATATTAAGTACACATTGCTAGTAACGTGTTGGACCCTATGGAAGCTTGTTTCTGCCACTAAATAAAAAATAAAGAAGGTAACTGGGACTTTTTATCTCACAATTCTGCCCTTTTTTCTCAGAATTGCAAGATTTAAACTCACAATTGTCAAAATAACGTGTTATAAAGTCGCAAGACTTTTTTCTCATAATTGTGAGATATAAACTTACAATTGCGAGTTATAAAGTCAGAATTGTGCATAGGCGTAATTTGTGGGTGGGACATGTCCCCACCACTTTTTGCCAGGGTCGATATTGTCCCCACCACTTTTTGAAACATTTGCACGGATGTATACTAATACAAAAGAAACATCTCTAGTTGATTGGCAATCCGTTCGTTTGTGTTAAATAATAGGTGATCTATCACTGGGATGTGTTGTTTTTGAAATCATGCTGAGTGCTCGTTGCTGCTGTTATTAGTGGCGCAACAGTGTCCTCTCGGCGCTTGTGCACACTGCGCAGTCTTCACACGGACGAGAGCTTCAATCTATCGCAACGCTGTTGTTGCCGGAGACTCTATTCGTTCCTACTGAACTGCTGATACAAGGCAAGATGGATCCATGCTTTCATGTTGTTTATGCCAAAGTCTGACCCTACCATCTGAATGTCACAGCAGAAATCAAGACTCATCAGATATAGGCAACATTTTTCCAATCTTCTATTGTCCAGTTTTGGTTAGTCCGTGTGAATTGTAGCCTCAGTTTCCTGTTCTTATTTGACACGAGTGGCACCAGTGTGTTCTTCTGCTGCTTCAAGGTTGGACGTGTTGTGTGTTCAGAGATGCTCTTCTGCAGACCTCGGTTGTAACGAGTGCTTTTTTGAGTTACTCTTGCCTTTCTATCAGCTCCAACCAGTCTGGCCATTCTCCTCTGACATCAACAAGGCATTTTCGCCCACAGAACTGCCTCTCAGTGGATATTTTTCTCTTTTTCAGATTATTCACTGTAAACCCTAGGGATGGTTGTGCAGGAAAATCCAGCAGTTTCTGAAATACTCAGACCAGCCTGTCTGGCACCAACAACCATATCTCATTCAAAGTCACTTAAATAACCCCATTCAGATGCTCCGCTTGAACTTCAGCAGATCACCTTGACCATGTTTACATGCCTAAATGCATTGAGTTGCTGCCATGGTTAGATATTTGCGCTAACGAGTAGTTGAACAGGTGTACCTAATAAAGTAGCCTGTAAGTGTATACTGAATATGTGTATTGAAGAAATAAGTATGGTGAATATATAATAATTTATTTATTTCTCAATAAATATTGTTTAATAAAAGGTGTTTATAAAAAAAAAAAAAAAATCAAGCATAATTATGTTACAATAACAAGGGAAAAAATAGTTTCAATAGTGCTGTCACCGCTGTGGCACGATGTCAACTGCCCATGCGATTGGACTATCAATGTTTTATTGAGTCCAATTATAATGACGGGCCTCTTTGAGTACAAAAATGTAGGAAAGTGTGTAATTAATATCACATCTGACCTAAAGTTTAAGGGCTGGCCATTACTGCCGAAGCCTGGGAGACACATTAGCTTTAATGTCAAGAGCATTTTTACATCCCATCACCATGTCAGAGATGGAGAAAATGTTTTGACGGGTCTAGAATGTCCTAGTAAAGGTTTCCAGGCACACTCGAAGTAAATTGAAGTTAGATATTTGCCCACACACAGAGACAAACCCACACACACAACATTCAATCAGTCTTGGAGAAAGACAAAGCGCCGTCTGCACTAACAAAGAACGCGGCGATGCGTCAGCCACAACTCATGAATATCATAACGGGGAGCCTTCATCTTCGTCTTCACACTCGCTGTGTCTAAAGCTTTACAGGTAGCATCTCAAACAGTGTTCGACTCATCATGCATTTATTCATTGTCTGCCAGGGACAGATTATGAGTGAAATTGAAAAATGTGAGAGGAATGAAAGAGAGCAACAGTGTGTGTGTTTTATAGTCAAAGACCACCTGTACTGCTATCAACGAAGAGCGAGAGGCTCTTTATTGGAACCTGTGCTCGTATACAAAAGAAACACGCCGGCCCAATAACGTTTCTCCCTTTGAAAAACGTTGCAGAAAAAGTTTTAACGTTGCAGGTCACTCGAAGCAGACCTGACTTGAGATTCTACCAGTACACTCTAAAAATTCTGGGTTAAAAACAAACCTTTGTTAAAAACAAAGTGTTTGGGTTAAATGTTTGAATTTTTATTGAAGAATTCTTTATTAAGAATTCTGTCCGCTAGAGGTCGCTAGAGGCCTATTCAAAACAAAGGCGTAGCTTGATGACGCCAAGTTTGAGCGCAGAATCTTGGGGCATGTGGTCTTCACCTCAGCGGACAGTGGGATAGAATAGGGATTGGACTCGGGAAGAAATCATGTTCGTGGATGCGATTATTAACGTTACTGTAGTATGAAGCAGAGCAGGAGCGAGTGTTGTGGGAGCTGAACGAGGGCGCTGGAGCGATTGCGCAACACGCCTCACGAGCAACTTTTATTATGCCACAGTCGCCGGGGCCGCTTCCGCTTTTCCGGTCATGAGTATGAGGTAACACAGCACTGTTTATCATATTAGATACATTTGAGTGTGTTGAAAATGATGTTATAACGTTACTCTGTGCGTTCGCTCGGTGGCTGCTGTGAGACACTGTTCACACACTGCAGTAAGATAGATCGATTTTAGAATATCATATTAAATGCTGGATGGCTTGTGTTGATAAATGGCATGCAATTAATTTGAAAACGTATTGTATGATGGAGAAAATTATGTTTTACTGTTACTAATAATAAAGCTGCATCTGATTATGCTATGTTAGCTACTTCACCAAATAGTGTTTTTCTCTGAGGCATGATAAAGCATGATACTCGAAAAAAAAATCAAGAAAACTCGATTTATACAACAAGGCTAAACGTGTTGAGCTACATAACAACAATTAGTTTTCTGTCTATAAATATATCAAAACAGATGTGACATAAACGTGTAATATAATAAAGCGTTTTTTGTTGTTTCCATGGTTTCCACAAAATAAACCAAGGGTTAACGCGCATATGACGCAATTGACAGGCAACTCCTCACACGTCCCGGAGCCTTGGTTAAAAGTGCATTTTTTCTCACGATTTACAAAAAGTTGCAAACATTTGGGATATTGTAAGTACTCAAGTGAACAAAATATATTACACTGTTCTAGTGGTTTTTGGATATTTTACTGCAAAACTATTACATATTGCACCTTTAACTCAACTATTGTTTAAAAATTGCTATATGGCTGGCTTAAAATGAACCCAAAATTTTAAATTAAAAATAAGACACATAAGAGGCAACAATAATCAAAAGGTGAACATTTATTAATAAGCAATTTAATAAATGTTCATTGTTTAATTATCATTCATTAAACTTATTAATAAATGTTCATTTCCAACATAGTTTGGCTTCATTTTAAGCAAGCAATTCAGGTACAACTGACAATGAAAAAGCTAGTTAAAGCTAGTTAAAATGTCGACATGCACACCTTTCTATAACACTTGAGAGTCAGCACCCGAAAAGTACCTTCATGTTTCAATGTTCAAACCACAATCCCAACAGCTGACGTCTTTGACAAAGGCTGTACAAGCAGTCGGTTTAATTGGCACTGTGAGCAACAGTAAAACACGGCTATTAACACAGAAGAAAACAAAGCAGAAATTAGCATGTTGAGGGTTTATAATGACAGACAACCCCCCGTGGCTCTTAATGTTTCATCATAATATTGTATATAGGCCTGTTCTATTGCCGGCTCCTCCTTTTTATCCAGAAGAGACAGCGGTACACTAACAATTAGGCCCTCGTAAGTGTGTGTGTGTCATAATCTATTCTGAGACCTGTCACATGTTTACGAGAGCACAAACTGTCTTTGAGGGTGATGGGAGGAAAATATTTTCCAATTTTATTGCAGAGGATTTGCAAGAGTTTCAGGCCAGTCAGGAGAGCAATTCGGTTAGCTTGATTTCATTAGAGCGCTGCTGTTATTAGCTCTCCTGTCCCATTTGCGCCATAAACAGATCGCCAGAGAGTGAACTTATAACATTTCTGCTGGCAAATAACAAGCATTTTTTTGGTTTAATTTACAAATTTAGTGCTTAGACCTACTTGTAGACTTCTGGAATCAATCAAAAACCCTGTAAGACTCACTCGGCCATTTTTGGTTGAGTTTGCTAAACCCTATCATCGTTTAAATGATTAAGCCACAAATTCCTTGGAGTTTTGGTGAAGCCCACAGTTGAACCTATTATGTCCTTTTACAAAGTTTTGATTTGTTTTCGGACTCTACTAAAATAGGTTTTCATGCTTGAATGTTCAAAAAACACATTATTTTTCAATATTCTCCATCGTTGCAGCTCCTCTCTTCCCAGTCTGTCAGTAACACTCTGTTTAGTTCCTGTCTATATGAAGCCCCTCCTTCTGAAAACACAATGTGCCCTGATTGGTCGGCTGGATCAGAGTGTTGTGATTGGTCAAGCGCTTCAAGCGTGTTTGGGAAATGTCCCGCTCCTTACCATTACACAACATTACACATTGAAGAAATCATAATAGGTCTTCTTTAAAGGCAGAACTATACTTTGCGCTGGTCTAGTCATCATTGGTAAGCTCTCTCCAGTCTATCTGAGTTCCTCAGTACATGATTGTGGCAGTTTTGTGGGAATCAACAGCAGCGATCTCACATTAGCTCTTCTGAGAAGAGTTTGCCAACTGCCAAAAGACAACAAATAAATGAACCCTCCAGAAGAAACATAATAACTGCCAAATCCCCGAACTAAGAATATATCCATAGAGACTTATCCCTTCATGACTGAAACACAAACTCATCCTCAACCAGAAGCCAGAAAGCCGTTTGCAAACAAATGGAACCATTACACTTTTAACAAAAGCCGTTCTGCCGAGTAGTCGCAATCATTTGTAAGTGGCGATAAATCCTTCTTTTTTCCTCCCAAATTCGGGCGGTGCTTTAATCAACTGAGAAACGTGTTATTTCTCACTCCTCTGATTCTACAAGCTCGCACCCTTTGAATTACAATGGGAGTTCTCCGTGATCCGATTTACAGCCGCGAGCTTGTCCGGAATAAGGGATTTGATTGACAATGGCATGAAACAATGAGAGAAAGCTGAGATATGCTTCAAAATAGCAAACTAATTCCATTCGCTCAGAAGGAGAAGAACTCAAGCCGCTTGGCACAGCGGTGGGCAAGGTAAATTTAATTAAGCCCCGGTAAACATTCAGTGGGTTTCAGATTTAAAAGAAACAAGTGCATCCAAAACTGGTGGAGTTATATAAAGAACCATGTTGAGCTACGAATGATGAAATCTGCAAGAGCACTTCATGTCTACTGACAGACTCAGATTACTTAACCCTAGAATACATGACCAAAATACTGCATGAGTGAATGAAGCCGTTAAAATGACCAGATTCAGTGGTTTTCGTTATTTTCAATATAGTGAAATAATTTAAGAATGTGATTACTCAAATGTTTCAATAATGTTGATTTGTTCACTTATGATGCACATATAAACATGTCCTTGTCATGGTCTCTTTTAGATCATAAGAAACATTCATTTAGGTGTGTCCAAATTTCTAACTGTTAGTGGCCTAAATAGAGTGAAAATCACAATTTTATGAAAGCTTGTTTCTGACATGAAATGAAAAATAAAAAGGGTAAATGGGACTTTTTTATCTCACAATTCTGACTTTTTTCTCGCAATTGCGAGTTTTTATCTTACAATTCTGACTTTATTTCTTAGAATTGCGTGATATAAACTCACAATTGTGAGTTATAAAGTCAGAATTGGGTTATAAAGTCAGAATTTTGAGTTAAATAAAGTCAGAATTGCATGATAAAGTCAGAATTGCGTGATAAAGTCAGAATTACGTGATATAAAGTCAGAATTACGAGTTATAAAGTCAGAATTGCGAGTTATAAAGTCAGAATTACTTGATACAGTCAGAACTGTGAGTTATAAATTCAGAATTGCGTGATCTAAAATCAGAATTGTGAGTTATAAAGTCAGAATATTGTGATATAAAGTCAGAATTGCGAGTTATAAAGTCAGAATTGCGTGATAAAGTCAGAATTACGTGATATAAAGTCAGAATTACGAGTTATAAAGTCAGAATTGCGAGTTATAAAGTCAGAATTACGTGATACAAGTCAGAACTGTGAGTTATAAATTCAGAATTGCATGATATAGAATCAGAATTGTGAGATATAAAGTCAGAATATCGTGATATAAAGTCAGAATTGCGAGTCATAAAGTCGGAATTGCGTGATATAAAGTCAGAATTGCGAGTTATAAAGCCAGTCGCATTATATAAAGTCAGAATTACATGTTATAAAGTCAAAATTGCAAGTCATAAAGTCAGAATTGCGAGTTATAAAGACAGAATTGCGAGATATAAAGTCAGAATTACGTGATAAAGTCAGAACTGTGAGTTATAAATTCAGGATTGCGTGATATAAAGTCAGAATTGCGAGTCAAAGTCAACCAAAGTCAGCAATTTGGACTTTATAACTTGCAATTGCGAGTTTAAACCTTCACAATTCAGAGAAAAAAGTCAGAACTGTGAGATTAAAAAAAAAACAAAAAAAAAAACTTTTATATATATATTTTTTTCATTTACTGGCAGAAACAACTTCCATACAATTTAGATAATGATAAAGATATAACAATGGTAAAATAATAAATTTAGTACAAATTGCTGTAGTATATAACATATTAGTAAATTAGTACCATGTTATAAATACAGAATTGTCTTTTTGAATTTGTATTGTCTTTAGAATTGACAGAACCATCACCAAACAGAATCTTGATTTAATCCATGATGTGTGAAGGAACTTAACTAAAATATTTTTATTAACTCATAAAAACACCTGGGGTGATAGAAAAAATAGAATTTTTTTTTTTTTTCTTATTTTGGGTTAGTTTGACCCCCTTTATGCATTCTAGAGTTGAATTAGCTTCAATGAAGAAAATCGGAAACTCTACTCCAGGTAATTTCCTTCAGTTCTTGTGAAAGGTAAAATCAATCAATGCAGTTTGATTCTTTTCCTTTTGAAATCTGAAGCAACCACTTATGGCCATTTGTTTATAGTAGACCTCCAGTGTTGTCCAAATCAGATTATGCAGATACAAAAACATCCATTTCGAACTCATCCATCTGCAAGGCAGATGTAGCTTGTGTAACTGAGTCTATTACTAATGGAAAAGAAAAAAACAGCAAGAGGGCCTCCCACCTGTCTGTTTGCACCTTGTCAAAGGAGCATGATGGAGCCAGCAGAGTGTGTGTGCGTTCGGCCTGACAGTCGAGAACAGAGAGTGCTGGCATACATTTCTATATTTCGCATGAGAACGGGTTACGTTCAAGCCAAGTTCTGTCCAACTTCAGCCAGCTTCTGAAGAGCTACGTCTCACTCGGCCCATCCTAACCCAGTCCAGTGCTGCCAGACCAGGAAGGAAGGGGCCGGAGTCACCTTGACAACTCCACACCTGCCAAGAACGGAGAGGCTCAATAGAGGGTGCCGGACACAAGGATGCCAGGGGGACAATGAGAGCCAAATCAAACAGGGTAATATGCCAGAGGGGAGTAAGACTGAGAGAAAAAAAAAAAATACAATAGAGACAGGACAAAAGTAAGTATAAAGATACCAACTATTTATTAACTCTCAATGTTGTTAGTTTCACTCAAATCATCCTTGTTCACATTACTTAAACTTACATTATTTGAGTTGTTATATATATATATATATACTCATATATAATGTAAGTTTAAGTAATGTGAACAAGGATGATTTGAGTGAAACTTAACAACATTGAGAGTTAATAAATAGTTGGTATATGAACTTATATATATATATATATATATATATATATATATATATATATATATATATATATAAGTTCATGCACTTACATGAGCTTTTAAGTAATGTGAACAACAGTGAAAGTTTTTTTTTCAGTATTTACATATGGGTCATTGACAAATAATAGAGCGATAATTAATTTTGAAGTTTTATTAAGTGTTAACAATGAGATCATGTCGTTTTTTTTTTTATAAACATTTAACACTGCTTTTGTCATTATTTACAAGATGGACAAAATGTGTCACCCAAAAAAGTAATTTGGTTTAACCAAAATTTTGGTTTTACCAAATGACGATATTTCCAAACAATGCTAACAGGCTTATATCTAGCAAAGAAAAGGACAATTAAACATTTTATATTTAGTAGAAGTTAAAATATTACAACATTTTCCATGTTTTATAGCGGTTGTACCAAATGACCTGATGTTTCGGGACATGTGTATAAGCAAGTGAAAACATTAATTTTTCAAATAGTTAAAAGAGAGTTAGTTACTTTGCTTCACAATGATATGGTGCTTTGCAGGTGTCTGACTGATGTCACATCCTGTCACATGATACTGACCATATGACATGATTCAAAATGGTCCCTTTATATTGGTTACTCCGAATTACATTTTTCCGGACATTCTTTCTCATAACAAATCAATGACTTCTACACATAATTTTAATTCCATTTTGTACTATGTTGATATACGATGTTATAAAATCATGCCAGAATGAAAAAAAAATATATAAAAATTTATTACATTTTGAGATATTTTAATGACAAATTAAATGGCTGTATTGGCCTTTGGATGGTTAAACCAAAAGACCTTTTGACATTTCAGAATCTTTAAAATACCTTCATATGTAGCAAAATATAATTAAAACCTTTTGGATTCAATAAAAGAGATCTAGTTGTACAACCTTACATACTATGGATGTCATATCTTTGTTTTTTATTATTATCAAGGCCTTTGGACAAAAAAATGACTTGTCACGTCATTGACCCATATACAGGTGCTGGTCATATAATTAGAATATCATCAAAAAGTTGATTTATTTCACTAATTCCATTCAAAAAGTGAAACTTGTATATTATATTCATTCATTACACACAGACTGATATATTTCAAATGTTTATTTCTTTTCATTTTGATGATTATAACTGACAACTAAGGACAATCCCAAATTTAGTATCTCAGAAAATTAGGATATTGTGAAAAGGTTCAATATTGAAGACACTTGGTGCCACACTCTAATCAGCTAATTAACTCAAAACACCTGCAAAGGCCTTTAAATGGTCTCTCAGTCTAGTTCTGTAGGCTACACAATCATGGGGAAGACTGCTGACTTGACAGTTGCCCAAAAGACGACCACTGACACCTTGCACAAGGAGGGCAAGACACAAAAGGTGATTGCAAAAGAGGCTGACTGTTCACAGAGCTCTGTGTCCAAGCACATTAATAGAGAGGCGAAGGGAAGGAAAAGATGTGGTAGAAAAAAGTGTACAAGCAATAGGGATAACCGCACCCTGGAGAGGATTGTGAAACAAAACCCATTCAAAAATGTGGGGGAGATTGACAAAGAGTGGACTGCAGCTGGAGTCAGTGCTTCAAGAACCACTACGCACAGACGTATGCAAGACATGGGTTTCAGCTGTCGCATTCCTTGTGTCAAGCCACTCTTGAACAACAGACAGCGTCAGAAGCGGCTAAAGACAAAAAGGATTGGACTGCTGCTGAGTGTTCCAAAGTTATGTTCTCTGATGAAAGTAAATTTTGTATTTATATATATATTTATATATATATATTGTATTTTGTATGTATTAAATTAGGGTCCCAGAGTCTGGAGAAAGAGAGGAGAGGCACACAATCCACGTTGCTTGAGGTCAAGTGTAAAGTTTCCACAGTCAGTGATGGTTTGGGGTGGCATGTCATCTGCTGGTGTTGGTCCACTGTGTTTTCTGAGGTCAAGGTCAACGCAGCCGTATACCAGGACGTTTTAGAGCACTTCATGCTTCCTGCTGCTGACCAACTTTATGGAGATGCAGATTTCATTTTCCAACAGGACTTGGACACCTGCACACAGTGCCAAAGCTACCAGTACCTGGTTTAAGGACCATGGTATCCCTGTTCTTATTTGGCCAGCAAACTCTCCTGACCTTAACCCCATAGAAAATCTATGGGGTATTGTGAAGAGGAAGATGCGATATGCCAGACCCAAAAATGCAGAAGAGCTGAGGCCACTATCAGAGCAACCTGGGCTCTCATAACACCTGAGCAGTGCCACAGACTGATCGACTCCATGCCACGCCGCATTGCTGCAGTAATTCAGGCAAAAGGAGCCCCAACTAAGTATTGAGTGCTGTACATGCTCATACTTTTCATGTTCATACTTTTCAGTTGGCCAAGATTTCTAAAAATCCTTTCTTTGTATTGGTCTTAAGTAATATTCTAATTTTAGAGATAATGAATTTTGGATTTTCCTTAGTTGTCAGTTATAATCAGGGGTGCACATTAGAGTACGCAGGTACGCATGCGCGGTAAAAATAAACTATGCGTACTAGAAAACATGGAAGGAAGCCTTTTGATACCGGTTCACAGGGATACGTTTACTTATGGAGTAGGATTTTTCTCCATCTCTGGTAAGATGCAATCATGATAATATGTGTGTTCTTTAATTAAGGTGTGCAACGGATCAGTTAATCCGGATCCATACGGATAAGGTCCAACGGTTCGGCACGATGTGATTCCGGATTAACCTATATTTAAACATAGAGTAAGTATTGACGTGTGCTGCCAATTAACACATTCAAACACTTTAAAAGCGGAAGAAGAGGCGAAAATCATCGCGAACTTTTGCGCACAGGCCCCCGAAACGCGCGCATGTGAGTCAGACAGCGCTCGAACACGAATTAATTCCGCTTTCGCGTTTACTTGCGTTGAAAGGAAACATACACACAAAATTATGTCAAAAACCTGTCTCGGCAAGTGTTCTCTCGGTTTTCATAAGTGAAGTGTTGAGAAAGAAACCGGATGTGTGTCAGTTATTCGGTCGTGCTTTCTTTAAAGTGACAGCAGCCTTTGGTCTTATGTTAGTAAAAAAAATAAAAAATAATATTCTAATTCGAGAGAAAAGAAGATTGAGGAGAGATCAGGAGGAAAGTGATAAGGACAGCTTTTAATGTGTCGTTAAAGTTGTACCAAGCAACATTCCAGGTTCCTTGAGAACCAGACCAAAAAAGTTGTCACCCCTGGTTATAATCATCAAAATTAAAAGAAATAAACATTTGAAATATATCAGTCTGTGCGTAATGAATGAATATAATATACAAGTTTCACTTTTTGAATGGAATTAGTGAAATAAATCAACTTTTTGATGATATTCTAATTATATGACCAGCACCTGTATAATGTTATTTGAACGAACATAATAAATAAATATATATATATATATATATATATATATATATAAAACGGATATATATAATTATTGAATCAGTATTTTAAATCAACTCAATTCCAAAGAACTGACTAAGATGAACTGAAGATGATTTTTGAACAATGATAGGGTGCAACACTAGACGAATAGAGTGGATCTAGTGTGGAAGCACACCATATTAAAATCTTATTAAAATCATCACGATATGTACAATTTTCTTTTCTTTTTTTTTTTTTCCTTCTTTTTCCTTATATTGAGTTCTCAACAGTATTAAGAACAACACAGACAGATTCCCTATCTGGCAAGAAACCAAGAAAAGCAAGAGACTACAACTGTGAAACGTGAGAAAGCAGTGACAAAAATATCAAACAAACATGATGAAGATCCACAGAGGGCCGCCAGTAGATGGAATGCGTAAATGAGCAGAGAAAGAAAGGAAATAGATAAGACAGCAAAAGTGAGTGGGGGAATACTGTAGGACGGTGAAGTGAATGAAGAAGAAAGCGTTGGGGGGGGACTGTAAATCCTCTCATATGATTTCGGATCGCCCCTGCACTCTTCCATCACATTCCTGCTTTTCCAATCACATTTATTACTGCCGCTATTTTTGGGGAGGTGTACGTGACGGGGGAATGAAAGCCGGGATGTTATGCTAGCTGAGGGATCCGTGATTACGTTAGCGAATTGGGTTATCCATCATATGAAAACTGTCGAGTAGATCTCAGACATACAGTAGAAGACGGAAAATAGAAAGAACCGCCGGTGACCCAGAAAAGGCCATTACGGCGACATCTAATATCTAAGCACAGGTCTCTCTCAAACATAAAACACTGGATATGAGTCTGCATTCGTCATGGAGTCACGCAGGGTTAAAGATGTGATCTTTTTGCCATCAGGAATCGAATAAAGCACTAGGCATTCTTCTCTTGATCGTATTTGCTTTTATAATATCCCGAGGCGAGAAGAACTCATCTTAGTTTCTAGGGCACAGTTAATTGTGTTTTAGCCATTATTTCTACCACAAATGATGCAATTTTATTGGCTGCTTTATTAAAAATGTTCCCATAGTCTAAAAAACACATTAGTCATTATAGTTTACTTGCTTTAATAAACACATTTTGCCCATTTATTGGCAAAAGCTGTGTTCAGAATTAAATACTAACATACTACTTTCGTATACTGTGGAGTATGTATTGAATACCGCATATTATTTAAAAGATAGGATGTGAAGCAGTACGCATTATGTAACATTACTCATTTCAAAAAGTAGTATGCTAGATTGTCACATAACTTTACGTTTGTCACATGACCATATATATTGGGAGATATTTGCATGCATCATCAGGGAGTCGCTTTCAAAATACGGGGTATTTAAATGCGCACTCACGTTTTACTGTCACTTCTGATTTTGCGATCACGCGTACTCTGTGAATAGGGAGCCGCGGTGCTGATCGCGCATCCTACAAGATAAGACATTTCTCAGACGCTTAGGCTCTGTTGTGCAACGAGTCCTCCGCCATGGTCTTGTCAGTCATCTCGTCACATGATCAGTGAATTCTGATTCCTGCTGCACTACGTACAGTGCTGGATTAGCTGGATGGGATCGAAGCCACCGCTATCCAACTGAATTAAATGTTTTTATTTCTATAAAAAGCAAAACGACAGTGGAGGCGTAATGTAAATGTAGCTGTGGCCTATTCTATCCTAATTTCACCCTCACACTCCAATATCGTGTGATGAAGTTTTTCACCTTCTCATCACATCCCTAATCTATATTTTATATATATTATATATATATATATATATATAACATATTAATAATTCCTGCACTGATATTTGGAGGCAGGTTTATCTGTACAAACCAAACAGTGTTAATAGAGCGTAGAATTAGTTTTAAAATGAGTGTAAACTCATTCCCACCCATGTGTAATCAGCAGTGGTTCTGTTTGGCCTAGTGCAGTCAGAGATTAAATGTGTGTTTGCTGAGCTTTGAGCCCAGATGTGGGATGAAGAAACTCACTTTGATTATATTTCATCTGGCAGGCCTGCACAATGCATGCCCAGCTCTTTCTGCTTTCATCTTCCTGCTGGAAGTTCATTAAAAGACGTGGATCAAACATACTGTATATGCATCCGTCCATTTCTTCCTGCACTCATGTGTTTTTTTCGAGCACATGTGTGTTTGCATACATGTGCGATGAGGTAGTCGGGATGTGTGCGCCGCTCTCGTTTCAGGCTGTTTGCTTTCCTAAATGAATGTAATGGTGCAAACGGAGAATAAATTGCTTGCTTCTCATTCCATCTCATCCTGTCCATCCCAGAGGGGCCTCTCGCTAAAACGAACCAAAAAATGAAACCGGACATGTTGGATAATTCACTTGCTTTTCGCCTCCAAGATACTACAGGCTATCAGCGCACAAAGCATATGATAAGAGCACATGTTAGAGCCTTTGGATTATCACTACAACACAGCAGTGGACACACAAACACTCATGAAATGAGCCTATATGACTGAATATGTATGTGTGTGCTCCTACAAACACAGACACACCTACCCATCACAGAATTATTATTTTTTTTTATGTTTATTATTTCCATTTTTGGTTATTTATCCCCCACTGGGGACCACTGGCTGGTCCCCAGACACACAAACATATATATATATATATATATATATATATATATATATATATATATATATATATATATATATATATATATATATATATATATATATATATATACACAGTACAGTCCAAAAGTTTGGAACCACTAAGATTTTTAATGTTTTTAAAAGAAGTTTCGTCTGCTCACCAAGGCTACATTTATTTAATTAAAAATACAGTAAAAAACAGTAATATTGTGAAATATTATTACAATTTAAAATAACTGTGTACTATTTAAATATATTTGACAAAGTAATTTATTCCTGTGATGCAAAGCTGAATTTTCCGCATCGTTACTCCAGTCTTCAGTGTCACATGATCCTTCAGAAATTATTCTAATATGCTGATTTGCTGCTCAATAAACATTTATGATTATTTTCAATGTTGAAAACAGTTGTGTACTTTTTTTTTAGGATTCCTTGATGAATAGAAAGTTCAAAAGAACAGCATTTATCTGAAATACAAAGCTTCTGTAGCATTATACACTACCGTTCAAAAGTTTGGGGTCAGTAAGAATTTTTATTTTTATTTTTTTGAAAAGAAATTAAAGAAATGAATACTTTTATTCAGCAAGGATGCATTAAATCAATCAAAAGTGGCAGTAAAGACATTTATAATGTTACAAAAGATTAGATTTCAGATAAACACTGTTCTTTTGAACTTTCTATTCATCAAAAAATCCTGAAAAAAAATATTGTACACAAATATTTTGTACAATTGTACACATTAAATGTTTCTTGAGCAGCAGATCAGCATATTAGAATGATTTCTGAAGGATCATGTGACACTGAAGACTGGAGTAACGATGCTGAAAATTCAGCTTTGCATCACAGGAATAAATTACTTTGTGAAATATATTCAAATAGAAAACAGTTATTTTAAATTGTAATAATATTTCACAATATTACTGTTTTTACTGTATTTTTAATTAAATAAATGTAGCCTTGGTGAGCAGACGAAACTTCTTTTAAAAACATTAAAAATCTTAGTGGTTCCAAACTTTTGGACTGTACTGTATATTGTGACGAGCAGGGCGGGCGAGAGCCGTGAGGGAACGGAGCGAGGCCGGTGACGCGAGTGATAATGAGCGTCACCTGCGAGGCGTGCCGGCCTCGAGTCTCTCACGGAGGAGCTCCGGAGGCATAAAAGGAGGAGCGACATCAGCGAAGGACGAGAGAGGACCAGGCCTGGACTTTATGTTATGTTTTATTATGTTTGTGTGGCCGGCAGACGTCCGCGAGGGTCTGCCGGCATTACTTTCGTTTTGTTTGTTTATTTTGGAGATTAAACTTTTGTTGAACGTTCGCCGGTTCCCACCTCCTTCTTCCCACATCTGACCTCGTTACATTGGTGCCGAAACCCGGGAGGAAGGAGGGACATGCTGTCGAAGAGCCCTCGCTGCTGAGGGGGATCGCGGTGCTGCGGAGTTCGGGCAGCGCGGGAGTGTGTGTAGACCGCGAGAGGCTGCCCGAGGCGGTGGTGCTGGAGCCTTGTGAAAGGTGGGACGGAGACCCGGATGCCGTGCTCCTGGGACGAGGTGGGGTGGCTGCCGTCCTGGACCTGGAGGGAGCGGAGGAGTCGCCGCCGTCTGCCGTGGGCCGGAGCCTGCTGCCGTCCGCCATGAAGGGGAGGAGCAGGGACGGGGGACTCGCTGCCGGCTGCCCTCAGTCGGAGGAGCCATCGCCGGCCGCCAGGAGGCGGTCGAGGATCGGGCCGTCCACCGAGTGTCCAGTGCCACCGCATGGCACCGCGAGGAAGAGCCTCCCGGCTGGCTGAGGACCGGGCGGCAGTGTGTCTGGGAACCGGACCAAGAATTTTTTTTTTTCTCTTTCTTTTTCCTCTCTCCCCTCTCTCGTCCTGTCGCTCCCCTTGCTTCCGTCTCCTTTCTCTCGTCTCGTCTGTCCTTACCCCCAGGTGCTGCGGCCGCCGAGACAGGCCCCGGGGGGAGTAAGCGCAGTCGCGGGAGTACCCCCCGGCCTGCGAGGGGCGTTGGGGGTATGTGACGAGCAGGGCGGGCGAGAGCCGTGAGGGAACGGAGCGAGGCCGGTGACGCGAGTGATAATGAGCGTCACCTGCGAGGCGTGCCGGCCTCGAGTCTCTCACGGAGGAGCTCCGGAGGCATAAAAGGAGGAGCGACATCAGCGAAGGACGAGAGAGGACCAGGCCTGGACTTTATGTTATGTTTATTATGTTTGTGTGGCCGGCAGACGTCCGCGAGGGTCTGCCGGCATTACTTTCGTTTGTTTGTTTATTTTGGAGATTAAACTTTTGTTGAACGTTCGCCGGTTCCCACCTCCTTCTTCCCACATCTGACCTCGTTACATACATATATATATATATATATATATATATATATATATATATATATATATATATATATATATATATATATATATATATATATATATATCGCTTTGTATTTAAAGCATTACATTATTACATTTAGCAATAATATTTACAAAATAATAATAATATTAACATCTTAATATATTTTATTAGCCTCATGAAATAAAAAAAATAAATAAATAAATAAACTTGCATGTTTTCATAAGCAAAGAACTGAAAAAAGGTCTAACAAAGATTTTAACAACAAAAGGAAAAGAGGAAAACAAAGGTCTAGAAGCTTTCTCTCTACTATTTTATTGCTACCAAAAGACTCCATATGAGTAGCATCTCAGCGGGAAGCGTCCGGAAAGCGAGCAGAGGAAGCAATAAGCGGCATATTTGCCGAACGTTTTGCTGCTGATGTAAGCAGCTGAAATTGCCGTAATCAAAGACAGCGCCATTAAGACTGTGTGCTTGAGATATATATGAGATTTTACTTTCCCTTGGGTTTAATGAAAGAACGGATTAAACATTCACGCACATCAACATATGAAACCATCTCCAAGAGTTCATATTTACACATGAATTATTAACATAAAGTATTTAAACGAGTGTGCTCCAGATGCACGGCGATATAATGACACTGTAATTGATTTAAGTAGAGAAAATATGACAATAAATAAAATAAAATCACCATCGCAATTAAGATTAACTTTTAGTTCGACATTAATTGAGGTGTATGTATGCTGGTAATGCAATAGAGCTGTGGCTGCATTATCGGGTAAGTAAATCTCATAATCTCATTTGTAATGGGAGAGGGAAATGTGCCTTTATGACAGAACGATAATGCATCAGGGAGAAAGTGATGTCTTGCACTGTATCTACAGTTGAAAATGCTCCGCAGGTTTCTAGTGAATTCAGATACCTCTCATTTTTGAAGTTCAATGTGTGCCCTGTCAGTTAATAGTTTGGCTAATTTGACAATATTCTATAATAAAGTTAACATGAAACAGCATTCACACATATTTCACTACAGTAATGGGACAACATTTCTGAGGCACAACATTAATTACTCTGTATATACTCTGTATATATATAATAAAGTCTGTAAAAATAGAGCCCAATGTTTTGTGTTAATATGAAAAAAGAAAAAAAAAAGTCTGTAATATATAAAGTCAATGTATATATATATATATATATATATATATATATATAGAGAGAGAGAGAGAGAGAGAGAGAGAGACAGAGAGAGAGATAAATATATAAATATATATAAGAAAGAAAGAAGAGCAGATTCCCTGTTGGCCTAGTGGTCAAAGTCAGGCAGTGTCAAGAGAGCTGAGACATTAACACAGCAGGAAAACTGTGAAAGAGTCAGCTCAGAGATGTGAAGAGCTCTCGTCTACTGGGGTTAATGATCTTCCGGGTCAATTATCATTCTCTACCATCACATATCCCCAACTCCAAACAAAGTACAAAAATAAAGGAGGAGGCAAAATGAAAAAGTACAATTGCTTCCAACAAAAAATGGCAGCTGCTAACATTTAACAACAGTTATTGAGATTCTTTCACTTTATAATTCAATTTAAGTAGTGTGCAAAGTCAGGAAAAACTGGATTTAGAGTAAAAGAGAAGTAGAGAGGTGATGCTCTTTACACCATTCTTGCTAACACCGCTCTCTAGAGCGTCAGGCGTTCTTCTCCCATGAGCACTCTCTCTCTCTCTCTCTCTCATCTTGTCTCACCTTGACTTAGAGCAGCTTACAGAGTCTTGCTCTAATGGGAGCAGCTGTCAATCAAATCATGTGCATCAAGAAGAAGACAGCACCCCACCCCCCACAAAATCTATGACTCTCAGTTAACCTGATGCAGAGACAACAGACTTTAACTTGACACAAAGAGTAAGGATAGAAGTACAGTACATTTATAAAGGGGCCGTTCACAATTCATTCCAATTTCAAGAAGTCGTGATTTGATTCCAAAATGATTCCTGGTACATAACGCATTAATTATTCTGACATACAAATGCAAAATGCACGAACTAACCTTTCTTTCAATGCTGGGTTAAACTGAATTGACCGAAATCAGGTCTTTTAGACTACGGCATGTCATTTGATCATCCTGACTGACTCATATTTAAAGATTCAGAGTGCGCACATACTGTAACCACCACAATGCAACAGTTTTATTATCGTTAATGGAAATAAAAACCAAATGAGGACATTTTTGTTAACCGAAATGAAAGAAATTTAAAATAAACTGAAATAAAAAATAAAAAAAAAACATTTTCATGACTTTAAAACTAACTAAAATTAAAATGGTCTAACATTAAAGCACAGCAAAACAAAACAAAAAAAAAACACAAAAGTAAAGCAAAAGAGAACAAAATGCAAAGCAAATAAAAATAAAAAACAAAGCAAAGCAAAGCAAAACAAAACAAAAACTACAAAGCAAAGCCAAAGAAAACAAAAAACAAAACAAAACAAAACAAAAAACCTCAAAAACACCTGCTGTTCAACATTTTTAGATTATACTAATTAGCACATTGACTTTAGCATCCCTAAATTATAAAAAAAAATAATAAAACCTAAACAGAAAAATCTTTAATAAAAGAACAGACAAATGTAGTGTCAAATGTAGTGACAACATTAGATAAAGATTGAGCCTCTCTCTTAATACACTTACTGAACAGTTCATTAGTGCATTTTATTGCAAAAGAATAAAAAACAATTTTCTTTTTTTATTCTTTTTTGTTATTCCTTAAGCCTGACATCTTATTTTTCAAGCAACTGCCATATCATTTCACGATCCAATCAATGTCTAATGGATAAATCAAGTCCTTTTACACAACCTGATTTAAAAAGGATTTTATCCACTACAAAGACAGATTTTCTGATACTTTTGCATGTTTTGTTGGCTGATCGGTCAACGCCCAGCTACTCAACAGTAGAACATATTGAACGGGCTGTACTTCCATCCCTAATAACCTTGTTTTGGTTCGTATCAAATTGATCTGAAATGTACCGTGACTAAGGTTTATGAGATGTGAGGTAAAGTGGTGCCCACTAGAAACCACAATGCCTCTTAACGCACATGCACAGATTTTGGACTCGGTTCCAACTGCCTTTCATTCATTCAAAGGGGACCAATGAAACGGCAGTAATAAAGGAAGAGAATCTGGATAATGGAGCCTCGCTTTGGAGTGACTGTAAATGCAGGAGAGGGTGTGTTCACTAGCCCAGGCCCCATATTACAAACCCTTTTACAGGGCAAAGAGCCTGGACTCTCCACGGTTTACTGGCACTCTGACCTTCCGACTGGGACGCTTTAAAGGCAGACGTACCGGACCCAGACATTTGGTAATTGTCTGAGAATATTTATTCAGCTGCAGAACAGTGAGATAGAGTGGTTTTTCTGTTTCCGCTGAGGGTTTCTCGTCTTTAGAGATCTAAACGCCCTCTTCTTCGGATGCCAAGAAGAAAAAAAAGAAGCTTTTATTGATTTTATAGACGTGGGTTATTGCCGCGTAGACAAGAAATCACATGCAAATGTTAACAATCCCAGGCTGCAGATGGTTGGGATGCAAGACTTTGACCTCTAATAGGTTGATTGAATTTGCCCATAAGCCCTCTGCACGCAACTAGCTTTGGCTTGTATACCATGACGGCACCACGGTTTTACACCGCTGTAGCTCGTGTCCAATAGACTCCACTATCCAGCACATTAACAGCATCACCTCACTTTTTAATACCAATAAATCAATGGCTTGTCTATTGGATGTGGCTAATGCACGGTGGAGGCCTTGACCAGGCCAACGTAATGGATGTTTATTTGAACATGCTGGAAAATTAACAATGTGCTCCCTCAATGCATTCTCTCTCTCTCTCTTTTTCCTTGCAACAAGCATTCGTTATGAAACGTCACACAGCTCACATGAAGTCAGCAGATGTGTGGCCATCCCAGAGAGATCAGTAATGCTACCAGTGATTGCTGGGAAAAAGAGAGTGTGTTCCCATACTGAAATCTAGAGTAAACACCAGTCATAGATCTTCCCCTCAGGCATATCAGAGATTCGCTGCTTGAGGCTCTCGCCACCGCACAACATCGCCTTGTGCTTTGAACTCATCGACTAACTCTCAGGACTGCAAACTCAGACTGCATGTCAAGAGCTTTGAGTTTGCAGTTGTTGCCAGTGAATTCTAAGTGGGACAAAAGTGTTATGTGACTTAAAGGGTTAGTTCAGCCAAAAAATTTAAATGGAGCGTCTATTTACACTAGCTCCGCCCACCAATGTCTGGTTGGGCTACCCAAGTTTTAAAAAAAGTCACACAGAATTCCTCATCTTTAGTGGCGCACCAGTAGTATATAAGTCTTACAGATCTTGCTCTTAACGCGATTGACATGGGTTCGTATCTGCCTTTTGTGGGCAATAAACATGAAAATGATATTCTAAAAGTGGAAATTAACTGCGAACGAGTGTTTAAAAATATTAAAATTGTTTACTGTGTAGGTTTAGGGGATGTTGTAGGGTGGGATTTTATTAATGCAACATCCATTTAATAATTTTAATAAATATAACCATTTACGCTCTATATTATTGCATCCTGCTAATGTACAAAATACTGAGATGCAAACAGTATCTATAAAGTATATCTAATTACTATTTACTATTATTGCAAAGAACTGATACTTTGACATGGTGTAAATAGAATCTATTGCTATTTTCACCTAGTGTAAATAGCATATCGCTAAGAAAATGCTGTTAATGTCACTTAGTGCAAATAGAATATATTGCTATTTTCACTTAGTGTAAATTGCATCTACAGTTATTTACACTTAGTGTGAATAGCATCTATCACTTAATGTGAAATGAAAATGCTGTAATTAATTACTCACCCTCATGTCATTCCAAACCTGTAAGACTTTTGTTCATCTTCGAAACATTTCATTTTTGATGAAATCTGAGAGATTTCTGTCCCTCCATTGACAGCCTACGCAACTACCAATTTCAAGCCCCAGAAAGGTAGTAAAGACATTATTAAAGAAATCCATGTGACTCCAGTGCACTGTAAAGCCGAACAGTTAAATTAATTAAATAAAATGAGTTCATTTCACTCAAAAAATAATGAAAGTTCATTGTACTTAATAGAAAAAAAAAGGTACGTGAACTCAAAATTTGATTTTAGTAAGCTGAACTCAATATTACAGCATGCTTTGCGTCAGACTGTATAAACAAAATAAATGTTGAAATTAAGTGTTATTTTGTGTGTTTTTGCATATGGGAGACATACGTTAGTGTTTAATGTTGCGTTATGTTGGGATTACGTGGGGTTCTGTTATGCTAGTTTTGTAGGATCACCATTGTGGTGAAGAGTAGAGCCTGTCGAGGATGGGCTGCAAAACTTTTAAGATCACATATACTGTATGTTGTTTGATTATATACATGCAAGTATATAATGACAGTTTCTTTGGCCACACTGGCCTTGCTCCACTTCCACAGCTCTCGGCCCCACCCCAGTTGTACTAACTTAAAAAAATGAGTTCGTTTACTTAAAAGTTTTGAGTATTTTGAACTTAGTGAGTTTTATAGAGTGGTTTATTCTCAGTTTTAAGAAGCGACGCGAGTGCTTTGTTTGAATTTATATATATATAAATTTATCACTTTATTTAAAAAATATTAATCTCCAGCACACATTCACGAGAGCGCTACAACACGTGTGTTGACACGAGAGCGGACGTTGTTGCATGAATGTAATTTGGAGATTAATCATTTGGGGGAGGTTTGTTTGTTTTTGTTTTTGTCTCTATAAAATTGAGGTTAAACCACTGCAGTCACATTGATTATTTTAATGATGTCTTTACTACCTTTCTGGGGCTTGAAAGTGGTAGTTGTGCAGGTGTCAATGGAGGGACAGAAACCTCTGATTTCATTAAAAATATCTTAATTTGTGTTCTGAAGATGAACAAAAGTCATACGGGGTTGGAACGACTTGAGGGTCAGTAATTAATGACAGAATTTTCATTTTTGGGTGAATATCCCTTTAAGGCTGGATGCACACTGCTCCAACAAATGCAAACAGGGTTAATATAGTGATCCAAACCCAACAGCCACTGAGTTTTGAACTTTTTGCAATGCAAACAAGCCCGAAGATCTGAATCTGGTCTTTTGAAGAAGACCAGTGACATTCAGTGGCATTCTAGTATTATCTGTTTCTTTTGATTTTGGGAAAATGAGTGAAAAGTGACCTGTACATTCTCAACAAGTGCTTTTATGAGATTCTGATACAGGCCTCGGTTGCTGGCTGTGATTGACAGGATTTGAACAGACCCTCACTGAGCCTTATCCATTTCCTGTTCTGTGCACTTTAGACAGGAAATCCTCCTCACCAATGTTATCTATGAAGAGATGAAATCAGTTTCCCAATGTGCCACTTCTTTAAAAGAATAAACTACTTAAACGTCCAAGAAAACAACTCTTTGTGATAAAACGTTTGACTCTCACCAAATCCCACATATCTCTTTAAGTTGACGTTCACTCAAGGACTGTTTATTTCAGGATCCTGACGCTATGAAAGTTCTATTAGCTTTCATTTAGAAATGCAAATGTTTGTTTTGATTCACTGAGGGAGTCGGGCCTTTCAAATGGAGTGATGTGACTGTCTAGAATTTGAATGCATTATGCCGTTTACATAGATTACAGCCCTCGCAGCCAAATACGAATGAAAGTATGCAATTTATTCCAGAGGCGCGACGACAAATATTACAACGTATTTCACAAAGACTTGCTTCTAAGTGATATGCAAAGCAGTGTGAAGTTCTAAACTCACTATTTAAAATATACACAGGATGATGTGCATGTAATCAGATGCCAAGCAGGTAAGTCTGCGTCAAGCTTTATGACTCCGCTTTCTGAAAAAAACATTTTTTTATTTTATTTTTTTTAAAGGAAAGAAGACTCAGTATACTGGATGTGTCTATATAAGATCTTCAATATGTAATGTATAGTCTCCGTTTATCGTTCATCCTGGATATTAATTAGACAGCAAATAGTGAATTTTGCAAAAGTTCTCAGATTTTAACTCTGGGAGGGAAAAATAAGTTAGTAATGTATCTGTACTAGAATTTCAGAAGATATCTAAACTGTGCTAAAAAAAAAAATTTATTTGCTTCTGGGTATCTGATTAATAAACAGAAAATGAGCAATAATTCATAAAGCAGAATCATTACAGAATTTGAGCAAAGGGTCTTAGTGGTAGGTTGCTTGCAAATTAGATTAGCTCAATAGTTTTCAATAACGTAATATGAATTTCACAAATTCTTAGATGCTCTATGAATGCATCTTCAGGGTTTTTTTTTTTTTGTATATCTTTCTGTGCGTGTCTTTTCTTATCTTCAGAAAGAACAGCTGAATATGCACACTGCAGAAAATAGAAGAGCCTGCACCACCAGCCATTTGAAACATTTATTATGAATCTTGCAGGACAGTCAACAGCAGTTGTTTTCAGGCCCACAAGTTTTAAATTTACAATGTCAGGACATTCTGGAATGAAAGGTGCCGAGTACAACTGTCACAAAAAGCATCAGTAAGAATATGTTCCAGTGTCATAAAAACAAGATTTTCAAGATTTCCTTCACTTGTTAAAAAAAATAAAATAAAAAAAAAAAAAAAATAAATAAAAACACTGGCAAATATGATATAATAATAATAATAATAATAATAATAATATTTGTTGTTTATACAACAACAAAAGTATACAAGTATACAAGCATTTCATATATATATATATATATATATATATATATATATATATATATATATATATATATATATATATATGAAATGCATTCTAATATTACAACACAATCTACTAGAGTAATGTTTAGGATACATAAATAAATAAATAAACATAAACAAACACTGGTAAATATGATATAATAATAATAATAATAATAATAATAATTATTATTATTATTACTATTATTATTGTTTATAATTTAATAATTTAATTCTAAAAGACAATTATATTAAAGATTAATTAAAGAAAATTATATACAATTATCTTTTAATATATATATATATATATATATATATATATATATATATATATATATATATATATATATATATATAATTTAATAATTTAATTCTAAAAGACAATAAAATTATATACAATTATCTTTTAATATATATATGATTAATAAATAGATTATATATATAGGATAAATAAATAAATAAACAATTCTAGTAATGTTTATGCAAATAAATAAATAAATAAATAGTATATACTACTACTACTACTACTAATAATAATAATAATAATTGTTGTTGTTGTTGTTGTTGTTGTAATGATACAAAATAATAAGCAAATAATTTATATATTTTATATAGTTGTACTATATATCAACTATATAGTTATAGTTTATATAGTTTTATATACTTTTGTTAGAACTATTAAAACAAGTATAAATAATTATTCAGTAAATAAATAAATACCATTACTGGAAAGTAGTATATAATAATAATAATAATAATAATAATTATTATTATTATTATTATTATTATTATTGATGTTGTTGTTGTTGCTGTAATGATACAAAATAATAAGTAAATAATTGATCACGTATAGAAACTATAGAATTGGAGAGTTACTGAATAATTATTTATACTTGTTTTAATAATTTTAACAAAGTATACAACTATATAAAATTCTTTTTTTTAAATATGAATAATATATGTACATTGAAATAATAAATAAAATATGAAAATACACTAAAAATATATTAAGATAAATGAAATGCATTCTTAAATTAACGCTGATCCGAAGAAGATGAAGATGATTAGAAAATAAATCAGGATAGGCAGGCAATCCAAAACAATCCAAACAATGGAAGACTGTGTGTTACGCACAAAAAATGCCAGACAAATGAAGAACAAGGAGGAACTTAAATACACAATAACAAACAGCTGTGATCATTAATGAGTGTCCATGGAAACTAATGAATGGTGAGAAACTAAGACAAAGGAGAACATGTGACTATAGAAAAACAAACTAAAAGTCCATGAAAACAAAACTAAATTAACACAATTGTGACACTTATAACAATCTACCCTAGTAATGTTTATTCTAAATAAATAAAAATATAAATAAATAAATAACATACTCTACCCTAGTACTGTTTATTTAAATAAGTAAGCAAGTAAGTAATTCACATGAGCAAACAGTAATAGTCAGGGCGCTAGGGACAGACGGCTGCCCTTTTACTGCCATGAGAGATATTGGCACAAGGATTAGCCAGATTACTGAGTGGCTGCGTAACCATGTCATATTCACACTGTGACCAAATGGCAGGGGGTGTCAGCGGGTGATCTCATGACAGTCGGGGGCGGTGGGAACGCTCCTACTGGGAGAACAGCAGTTGGCAACGTAATAATCCCCTTCCCACTGCACCCTGGGAAAGGTCACACACCCAGAGTGACATATGTCAATCACTGCCTTTGCTTCACCGCCGGTGACGGGGCAATTAACTGCCGCCTCAATAAACCCAGAGAGAGTAATTACTGTTTAGGAAAGAGACACACTGGCCTTTCATAGCATTTCCATAACTAACCGCTAACCATTTCATAACCACTAGAATAAGAGAGCAATTATGGTAATTCCTCAATGTGAAAATACTGTGCAGTAATGCTGGAGCAGCCAGTCTCTGAGTGACTTTCAATTTGTTTCAAAGAAGATCAGAAAGTTTGAAAACAACAATAGGAACATTTGTGTTCTGAAGGGTTTGGAACGACATGAGGGTTATTAATGACAGAATTTTCATTTTGGGGTGAACTAACCCTTTAAAGTATAATATATCCACAGTAACCACTCATTTTAAAAGTATTCTTAAGTGTACCTCTCTTTCACAAGGGTCAGCAGAAACACAGGAAGGAAAACTGTATTTCTTAGGATGTTTAAAACTGCAGTTTGTAGTATAAAGTTGACTTTTCTTTCCCTTAACAACCCAGATGAATTTCCGGAGATTCTGTGCACGTTGAGGCAAAAGCTAGGGTGGATCTGACATGATCCGTGATTACAAAGCAGCCTGCCGGTTATTAAATTTTCCCATCCAGAGAATTATCAATGATTTACCTGTGCTATAAAGCCAGCCGGTGGGACACAGGTGAGAAATCTGATAGCAGTATTTGTTTGACTTTAATTTTTTTACACTACAAAGGGTGGATGAAAGCAGCTTTTCATTTTTAAAACTTCAAGGCACGATCAAATATAAAGGGAGAACATGTTCTATTAGTCAGTCGTCTGCAGAGAACCTTCCTTTTTCTCAGCAAAATAAAAGAAACTTCAAAAGTGCTGGCGCCCTTCACCCTATCCAACCTTAAAAATGAGAAATATTTGACAGCTCACGAACGCAAGAAAACACGCCAGCATGGCATTATGCAAAGCTTTAGAAATATATACCCAAGGTTGCGTCCTTCAAGTCAAGAACATGTTATTGTCCCTTTATGTCAGCCAAGTATTACTTAACTGCCTTAAAAAACAGCCTGTGCATCATGTCAGGATGATTCTGAAGGATGAAAGTCTTAAAGATCTTACCTGTCTGCAGAGGGTGGGCGTCCATTGCGGGGCTTGTTGACCTGTGCGTAGAGAGCCTCTAAGGGCAGGGACTGGTCCCGGGGGCTCTGCGGACGCTCTTGACCAGAGTTATGGCTTAGATCCATACTGCTGTCCAGGGACGAGTCCAGAGAGCCGATCCCCGCGTAGGTGTGCTCCTCGTCGGAACTGAAGGTTCGGTTGATGTCCTGGATCTCAGCGTAGTCTCGTTCTCTGGCCTGTCGCTCTCTGAGCTCCCTGGTCTTAGCTTGAATTCTGCAAACGCAAAACATCATTTGAGGTTTAGATGTGTAGTACACACTCAACTTCAACTTCAATCCCTCCGTTTTCACGCTAGAGTATTTGGTTCCATACCATAGAACATTTGTGTCATAAATGTAAGTGCCACCACAGATACTAGAAGCTACTAGCAGCTATGTAAATATTTAAAGTCATGTCTTTTTACCTTTACACCTGGTATTAAGATGGGTTAGAGTTATATTGAATCACAATTGGATCTCACTTTTGTCCATTTTCAACCACTTCTGTCCTGATTTCTTCGAGGGCAGGGTCTATGGGCGGGTAAATGTATGGGTTTTTTCAGATCTTTTGATCTAATGGACAAAATAAGCTCACGCAATTTACATGTGAACGTGTCTGGGGAAGATGGAAAAACATACAGAGAGAGCAACTTTCGTTTCTGCTCTGACAGCCGCAAGACCACGCTGAATGCGTAGAGTGCGTGTTAGAATGGTATGAGAACAGTGCGCTCTTCAAACCAAACTCTGGTCTTCATCCGACAACGTTTAAATCCTGTCTGGCTGGCGCGCTTCCCATAATTTTTACACGTTAGGTCAGTAGGCGGTCTTCGAACGCATTCGGCCAAATGAGCATTTACACTATGAAAGCAATCTGGGCGAATGTGTTTTTGACTACCTCTGGAAGTGGACAAAAGTGGATAAGCTCAAAACATTTTAGACCCGTTTACACCTGTATTTAGCATCATCCACTTGTGATCCGAATACCAGGTGGAAACAGGGCCAAAGAGATGACTCAATGACTCTGACGCAATAACATCATAAACTCACTAGTGTGAAAATGCCCTATGGGCAATCTCTTGAGATTCTTTTCCACCTTTGTGATACCGCCCTCAAAAAATGCCATCAAAAGCAATAGAACTTTGTCCATCAGCAATGTACAACATTTATTACAGCCCGGAAGAACCAAAGCTTTTATGTGAGATGCAACGAATTGGAAAACAGACCTCTTGGTCTAGCCGAGACTCCCGACTGCACTGCGAATCACTGAGCTCAGGACCCCCTACTGGCATCATGAGCTGCTAAATGTCTGCCAAACCTGCTTTATTTCACTACTATTGGATCCCTCTAAATGGAAAAGGAAGCAAGACCACTGAGGCCCTGTTCATTCGAGCCTCTACTTTTGAATACATTTCAAACCGCGCATGGTAAAGGTTGTGGTCTCTTTCTTTGGAGAAGGTTGTCAATGCACAGATTCCCTAAAACTGCCAGTAGGGAGTCTTCCCAAGAAGAAGGGAGTGATTTCTCCTTCAGATCGCTCTGATCTTCCGCCAACCGGCTCTTTCTGCCTTCCCTCAACCTCTCTGTGTTTCTCTGTGCAGGAGGTTTTCAAAGGCCGCTCCTGGTGCGCTGAACTGAATGAGTCTTTTTGTGTCTAATAGGCCACATGTGTCGTTCTAAGTGCTGTGCTGAGGGAAAGGAGATCCTCAGGAATGGGACTGGTAGTGGAATAAGAGGAAAGGCCGGTGCGGACAAGAGGAAAGACTCCTGTAGGGTGACCTCTGTCTTTGGTACCCACCTATCTCATCGGATCCAGATGGGCTCTGGAACTCGAGGGATGCCCCATCACAAAAACCTGAGCCTTTTGTAAGTATTTAAGTACCCTACCTCCTCACCACCCCAGGTCAAGGTTTGACCTTTGACCCCTGACATCTATCTGACAGTCGTTTGATTGACAGCTGTACCGAGCCGAGAAGAGTTGTAGGATTTTCCCAGCTATTGAGACTGAATGTTTCCACACATTCTCATAAGCACGATCTAATTTACCAACAATGAGTGTTTTCTCTCTGTCAGAGTCTAATACAATTACAATGCCATTGACTGACTCTCTCTCTCGCTATGCTGCTTGAGGAAATCCAATTTAATGTGCTAGAATTGTGTGCATTTATGACTCACGTTAATAGTCTGGGAAACACTTGGAAATCAACATGAGCATATTTTCATATGTGTGTGTGTGTAAATTGTGGGAGTTTTAAAGTCAGCATGAAATGGAAGTTGCCATAGTCATTTCTTCCCTATTGTGACATACAGTATATCCAAGTGAAACAGATTCAGGAACAAGAAAAAATGTAGGGTGACCATGGGGAACTGATTGGATGCTTGTGGTTTGCTATTGGTGGATCTCATGTGAGTGACAGGTTTCCCCGGCCTCGTCATCAGAGAAGAGATGTCACTACAAGAGGGTGGGTGGGTATTTTGATTAAAGGGGTCATGAATCGAGTAATTTTGATATATACAAGAGGTCATTGTACTATAAGAATATCCTGTACGTTTCAGAACCAAAAACTTCCTTGTTAGTCCAATAAAAGCTTTTATTGACACCAGGCCCAGCGAATGACTCGTCCCCAAATGCGGCTATATAGGTGAAACGCCACCTTCGCAGAAGAAATCAACACCTACTTCATCATTGCAAACGTAAGCCGTAACCCTGCCATAGTGAGATGAGAGAGAACAGTGATACAACAGGACTAGGAATAATGCTAGGAATAATGCTAATGCTAGGAATATGGTTATTTATTTTAAAAAAATGTGAATGTATCAGTTGAGCTTTATTTATTTGTATTTCGGTACATTTCACTGTGGATTCTTTGGTAAATCAATCGCATTTTCGGGGCAGGCTTTGCAAACAGACTTTTACGATATGGACTCGACAGTAATGCAACAACATGTAAGTAACTGTGTTAATGCATGATCTAATATGTAATGATTGATGTACAGTCAGTTGTTCAGTGACCTAAACGCTCAACTTCACATTGTTTCTCTTAGTATGACGAAAATAATCTTTTATTTAAATGTTGATTAAATTATATATAGAAAGCGATCAAAGAACGCTCCCTTTACAATCGCTGGAGCTGTCAATCAAACAGCAGTTTATCAGTGACTAAGTTCTGGATTTGCGCCGAAACTCCCATTTTATTCAACAAATCTCTTAGTTACATCGCGTTTGAACTGTTAGTTATGATGAAAGTATTCATTAGTGTGCAGAAATTGATTTGCAATGACAAGATCACTGCTTCCATGTGCTCAACAACATCTCTATGATTGGCTACAATGTTCATCACTGCAACCTTTCATGACACAATCTAAATATAATGCCATAGGATCTAAATGTATTGCTATAATTAAAACTTTTCACTAGTTAACCTTGAGAATTGTAATAGTAAAAACATGCTAAATGTTTTTGAGAGAGTAATACTGAGCTATTTCATATGCAAAGATGTCAGCCAATCACAGCTGTGGGTGTTTACACTGAAGTCTCAGCAGACATGCCCCTTCAAACAGAGCATTCAAATCAGAGGGCTAAAATCAGGGTAGGAAAAATGTCTTTTATTTCTAAATTATGACAATTTTTGATGTAAAAAGCATACTAACATTACACTGCAATAAAAAAAAAAAAGAACTGTCAATTTTGATTTCATGATGACTTCTCTGAGTTCATCCCTTGAACCATTACAGGTTGTTTCTTTCACATCTGAAGGTTGATATCTCATGCTGGCGAGGCTCCAGTCCACCTGCCGTCGACTTAAAAACTGATGTCAACCTCGCTGCCAGTAAAAACCGTGTTATGACAAGTTACGGAAACTTAATAGGAGGACGACGCCTCCGGCGCTGTGCCTATAATGGCCAAATCAAATCTGCGAGAGTGATATCTGTGTTTGAATGGGGTAATGAGCACATTGAAGAAGAGGTCTAGTCCAACCTACCCCCTGGAGTACCAGACTAAAACTAATTTAGAGCACTGGCCTGGGGATGATAAGTGGGCCTCGAGGCTCTTTGTGTGTTTTGTGTATGACAAGAAGGTTAACTTCAGGTTGAAAACCAGCACGATGAAGACACTGGTTCAGGTTATGAGACTGGCCACAGTTAAACATACAAACTCACAGTCACTTTAACACTGTGGCCTATAAGCTGTAACCAGGCACAATGCAAAAGTGTCGCACAGCAAAACATTTTGTCATTTGTTTGGTCTGTCATTTTCTCATGATTACGTAGCTTTATAATAAACAAATATAATCTAATTAGTAAGTCTGTTTGACATTATGGGGTAGTCAGGGGGGTTGTGTGTGTGTGTGTGTGTGTGTGTGTGTGTGTGTTGAACTATGACCATAACTGTGTGTATGCGCCTCAAAATTCTAGCTAAACCTTTCCAGAATTCCCTCTTCCACCTTTAGTTCATTACACAGTTAATGGTCCAGTGTGGTGTTAATGCAGGACACAGAAATAGCACTGAACACATTATTTCTGCTCTCCTTTACCATTCCCGATTTCGCTCTCTGCTTTATCTTCAGAGGTGGTATTAGGGGGAGCAATGATATTTATTTTTATTTTTGTCATAGTTTTTCGTCTTTTAATTGAAACATTCAATATTTCATCATGTCATATTTAATAGTTTTAGTACAGTTTACTCTTACTAAATGCTAGTTCATGATAATGTGCAAAAGAACACACATTTTAAACTTTAACAAACCAAACAATAACCACACTTTTAAAGGTGCCATCGAATGTTTTTTTACAAGATGTAATATAAGTCTAAGGTGTCCCCTGAATGTGTCTGTGAAGTTTCAGCTCAAAATACCCCATAGATTTTTTTTTAGTTCATTTTTTTTAACTGCCTATTTTGGGGCATAATTAGAAATGCGCCGATTCATGTTGTGGCCCCTTTAAATGCTCACGCTCCCCACCCACGGAGCTCGCGCTTGCCTTAAACAGTGCATAAACAAAGTTTACACTGCTAATATATCCCTCAAAATGGATCTTTACAAAGTGTTCATCATGCATACTGTATGCATGCGTCGGATTATGTGAGTATAGTATTTATTTGGATGTTTACATTTGATTCTGAATGAATTTGAGGCTGTGCTCCGTGGCTAACGGCTAATGCTACACTGTTGGAGAGATTTATAAAGAATGAAGTTGTGTTTATGAATTATACAGACTGCAAGTGTTAACCAGCACTGGCACGCCGACGCACCAAAGCTTCTTTGTTTAAATTAGCTCAAATTTACTGTTAGATTTAATATAATTACCTTGACAAACTATACATCATTAAAAAGATCTAAGACTCGAGCTTCAATTTTTAATCTTTATTTTACTCTCAACATCGTATAGTGACCGTTATTTGTTAATATGCGTCGGGAGTTATGAATATGAGAAACGGAGTCGTTACCTTTTCATTGAAATATGAGCGTCAGCTTCAGCCATTGAGAAAAAAAACTCTGTACGATCATCAAGAAAAAACTCCACAAAATAACATCCCTCGGGCTTTTAGCTTAAAAGCATGCACATTTGGAGAAATATTGATGGACTGTCATACGTTTATGTCAATTTTCTATACAGAGGAGTCATATTTATTCAGTTTTTACCCAAAACGCGCTGTTGTCATTATATGAGCGCTCTATACACTGACTACTGTGTGTCCAAACCATACCAGTAGCCGGAGGGCGCTCTGTGCACCTTTAGTCCACAAATTATACAGCATGAACAAGAGGCAGTCATGTGACATACACGGACCTAACAGAGGCTACCAGACATCGCTATAATCATTGATATAAACATACAGAACGTCACTTTTGAAAGTAATAAATACACGATTGTGACGATATGTTGTTTATCTGTGTTCTTCACGCCATGTCAGGTATTCATAATAGTAGATTATATTTATAATGCAATGCTAATAGAGATAGCTTTTCTCATTGTGCAGAATAGCCTAAAATGAATATTTTCTGTCTGATTTTTGATCCAAAGCCACATCACATCAAAGAAGGTTATTTAAAACAATCGACTAGTAGGTTTGGATAAAAAACGTGGTTTTAATCTTATAAATTGTCATGTTTTGTTGGTGTGCTAAGCTAATATGCTAACGAGCCCAGAGATGCACCTGTTCTAATCTAAAGCTAATGCAAATAAATTATTTTTAATAGTAAAGCTCACTTTTTTCTCTCTTTTTTTTCCAAGAAGGGCATTAGATACAGTTTGAAAGAAGGTGAAGTGAGAAATTTGGTGAATGAAATGAGGGATTAAATCATCTTGAATAGAACATCAGTAATTATAATAGAGACAAAAGAAAAGAATAAAAAGAGCCATAAGCTGGCTGGAGAGGTGTGAATGTGTTCAGGGGAGACTGAAACTGAATGGGGCACTTAGCACCACAAACACAATATCGACAATACCCTTGAATAGATGACAATAAACATCAGTTAACATTTTAGAGTCCTTTCTAAATAAAGTCTCATGACATGGTCTTGAAAAACATGTAATAAAACTCAGAGTTTTAAACCTATCATCTTCAGATTTGAAATATAACATGGTCAGACATGTGGCTTTAGCTGCAGTGCATTTCTAGATTGCCACAAGGCCAACTTCACTTTCATTTTCATAAATATATTTCATAAAAATAAATTTCTAATAACTTTTCAAAATTTCAAAGCTATTTTAAACTATTTTCTTCTTTGTGACAATAATTAATTATGAGTTTACCATAAACTGCAAAGTGTCTGCTTTCAAATGAGACCTTACTTATGCTTTTAGTGCAAAGGGTTCATGAACTGTATCTGTTTTAGTTTGGGTATGTCATTTTTTGGGATTTTCCAAAAGCGGGGGTGCTGGCTAACAGGTTAATAATGAAAATAGCGACTGCTCTTGTCTCTGTGAATACAATAAGAAACGATGGTAACTTTAACCACATTTAACAGTACATTAGCAACATGCTAATGAAACATTTAGAAAGACAGTTTACAAATATCACTAAAATTATCATGTTATCATGGATCATGTCAGTTATTATCGCTCCATCTGCCATTTTTCGCTGTTGTTCTTGCTTGCTTACCTAGTCTGATGATTCACCTGTGCACATCCAGACGTCCTGCCCTTGTCTAATGCTTGAACATGGGCTGGCATATGCAAATATTGGGGGCGTACACCCCTGACTGTTACGTAACAGTCGGTGTTATGTTGAGATTCGCCTGTTCTTCGGAGGTCTTTTAAACAAATGAGATTTATATAAGAAGGAGGAAACAATGGTGTTTGACACTCACTGTATGTCATTTTCCATGTACTGAACTCTTGTTATTTAACTATGCCAATATAAATTCAATTTTTAATTCTAGGGCACCTTTAAAGCAAATTTAATAATTACGTACAATACCATTTAAAAGTTTGTGGCTGTTTATGTGATTGAAAGTCTTCTGCTCACAAAGGATGCATTTATTTGATCAAAAATATAGTAAAAACAGTAATATTGTGAAATATTATTACAGTTTAAAGGGTATATATCATGAAAATCTGACTTTTTTCATGTTTAAGTGCTATGATCGGGACCCCAGTGCATCTTCCAACCCTGAAAACGTGAAAAAAGACAACCCAGTAACATTGTTTTGGTAAGCCTTTCTCTGCAAGCATATGAAAAAATGAGCTGCTCATTTTTCGCTGCCCTTTTGACGTAGGAAGGGGATCTTATTATAATATAACCGCCCCTTAATCTGCACGTTTCCACCCAAGGCATCGCCATTTCGTTTTCGCAAGTGAGGCAATTCAACGCTGGATTTGCACAAAAGATTAACATGACGGCACATGCTAGTCAATGAGTTGGAATCAACTCCACAGCAACTACATAACATTTATCCACTAACCATTCAGAAACATCCAGCTGCATTCTAAAACTTCTTCCTGAGTCTCTCCATCAGTGTCGACTCCGGTTTGAACAATGTAAGGCTGAACAAGTTACTGACAATCTTCATTTTGGCTGCGTGAGATTCTCCAGCTTTGTTGTCGTTGAGCAACCGAAGCGCGAGCTGTTAAAGCTCCGTCCTCATCTGGAAAGCAGCAGCTCATTTGCATTTAAAGGGACACAGACAAAAAAAAAATATGTGTTTTTGCTCACGCCCAAATAGGGGCAAATTTTACAAGCTATAATAAATGATCTGTGGGGTACTTTGAGCTGAAACTTCACAGACACATTCTGGGGTACACCAAATACTTATATTACATCTTGTAAAACAAATGTAATATAATATTTGATGCTCAAGAAACATTTCTGACTATTTCGATATCATTATTCAATGCTGAAAACAGTTGTGCTGCTTAATATCTTTGTGGAAACCAGTAATATATTATACATTTTTTCTTTCGTCAAATCAACTTCAATAATTAATGTGGTTCAGATAACATAATATTCTATTGATTACTTTCTATTGATTAAACCAATCGCCTTCATAATAATAACTCAAATTTTTAATTTCAATGAACTCATATTTTTAAGGCAACCAGGTAACTTACTTTTTTAAGTTAAATCACACATGATTGCTGAAGCAAATAACTTCCTGATACATCATTCACTCAGACCTTACTGAGACATGGTCACATGGAAGACTGATACTAAAATTATAAAAGTGGAAGAGAAGAGAGAAAACATTATCAAAATATTAGCAAGAGGGATGAAAAATCCCCAGTGAGCTGTGATAAAACAACAAAGAAGGACAGCAAATCCCTCTTTGTGACTTTCTGGGCTCAAAGGTAATTAGTGTAGATTGCTATTGTATGTGTGTGTTTGCGCGCGTGTGCGTGTGTGTGAATGTGAAGAGGCAGAAGACACGAAAGAACGTAAAAATCGTGTTTGTCTGTCAGGATGAGATATATGTAGATGTCACGTCTAAATGTTGCGGATCCGCACCTTACACTAATTAAGAGTTTGATGCTGTGATTAGCTGACATCTGTCCACAGCGCCGGTGTGTGTGTGTGTGTGTGTGTGTGTGTGTGGGAAGCCGTTATAGCAACATATGGGTCGTCATGGCAGATCTGGGGTTGTTTCTAGGTAACAAGTGAACTTAGAGAAACAAAACTCCTCACCACCTTTGCTTTCATGTCCACAAGACGCAGTTTGACACAATTCAAAAACACCTCATTAGATGAGATCCATCCATACCGTAATGCCATGCTGAATGTTTTATTTATAGGATATCTGAGCTGAAATGTGTCCAAACGCTTCCCTGCCGAAGTCCTGAAGCGTGCGGTATGCAGTACATCCTGCAGGGTCAAAGTGTTCATTTTGGGGAGGGAATTAGTCATTGATCAAGGCCTGATATAAACATAAGATAAGGAATGAGAGATTTATGAACTCTCTGAAGAATTTAGAAGGTTCTGCTCTGCGAGTCTGCAAGTTTGGAAGTGAACTGAAATGTTTTGAAGTGAAGCGCAGAGCCGAGCGAGAGAGATCACACTCCGGTCCGCCCGCAGTCCTTCCTCTCCTCGCTGAATAAATCACGCTGTTTATCTTACGACACCGCCAAATTCCAGACAGACACAGCCAAATCACTCCCTCCATATGTCTAACAATGTTTAATTCAGTTAAGAGAGCGAACGAGACATTCACATCGATGGCCGCGAGGCAGATCTCACTCTTCAGTTGGTAGTTTTTAAGTGTAAATAAGATAACATGCCAATATTGTCTGTGTTACTTCACCACATGGAGAGTGTGTATTTTTAACATCCCTTCTTGACATTCGATATAGCGAGACGGGGAAAACAATTGAACAAATATTTCAGCAGTGCAATCGTCATGCAGATGGTAAAGTCCTCTGCGTCCGACCACAAGCATATATAGCTGCAAATGTAATTACATATATAATCTGGTCCGCAATCAGTCCTGTCATCTGCCTTTGAACTCTGGAAGCTAATTGGTCCAGTCAAGCGGTGAACTGTTACAAAAGGCTCCGCAACATAATGAGCTCATTTGACAAAGCAGAACGACAATGCTAATTATTTTGTAACAAAATTACCACCACAATGCGAGGGGAAAGATCAGCTGTGATTACGAGTAACACGCATTAATGCGTCAAAAAATGAAATGTTGGAAAATATATGGAAAGCCAAAGGCAATGCCAGGCAGAGTTAATGGAGAAAGATTCGCAAAATCAGTGACGGAAAATCAATTAATACATCAAGTTACTAAAATGAATGAATAAGGCAAGCATGGGGACACAGAGGAAGCACAGGACCATGGTTCCCCAAAAAAATCTATAAACACATCCTACACGGTGAAGTAAAAGATTACAATGTGTAATGTAAAGTTATTTAGAAAGGAAAAATAAGAAAAGGTTTGGATTAGAATTATTATATATATATAAAATTATTATATTATATTATATTATATTATATTATATTATATTATATTATATTATATTATATTATATTACATTATATTATATTATAGCTATTTATAATGAAAAAAATAATGTACTAATTACTTGTAAAATAATTTATATTATTGTATTATTGTAAAGGCATTAATAACTAAAACTATTATATTAATAGTTTTAGTTATACTATTATATTAAACTATTAATTAATAACTAAAACTATTATACTATTGTGTCCATTAATTGAAAATAAAATAAAATTAAATTAAATTAAAAAAATAAAAATAAAAATTACTAAAACTAAATCTGAAATAATTACAAATTAAAGCTATCTAGAATTTTTTTTTTCAAAAATAATAAAAATGACAATGTAATACACATCATGTAATATAAAATAATTATATTAATATAATTTGTATTAATAATAATTTGTATAATCTTTATTTACAAAGACATCCATAAAAGGTACATTTCTACATCAGTGCTCATTACCAGTATTGTTATTTTTAACTAAAACTAATTAAATAACTACTTACTACTAAATACTGTGTCCGTTAATTGAAAATAAATCAAATAAAAATAAAACAAAATAAAGAAAATAAAATAAATGAAATAAAATAAAGAAAAATAAAATAAAATAAAATAAAATAATTTATAAATGTTGCCTTGGCAACTACCTGAAAATAAGTTGGAGTTGAAGTACTAACACTCCTAAAACTAAATCTGAAATAATTACAAATTAAAGCTATCTAGAAATATATATAATTAGTAAAAATGACAAAATCACATAAAATTACAAAAACTTAAATCTAAATTAAAACTGACAATGCAAAAAGCTAATTCAAAATATTAATAAATTCCATATATAAAAATGCTAAATTAACACTGCTCTTTAACTCATGTCATAATACTTCATGACCATACAATAGCATATATTAAGTGTTGTAGCACCAATCAAACCATTATAAAACATAATTTCAGCTATAAAATACAGATTCTACAAACCTGATTCCAAAAAAGTTGGGACAAATTGTGAATAAAAAAGGAATGCAATAATTTACAAATCTCATAAACTTATATTTTATTCACAATAGAATATAGATAACATATCAAATGTTGAAAGTGAGACATTTTGAAATGTCATGACAAATATTGGCTCATTTTGGATTTCATGAGAGCTACACATTCCAAAAAAGTTGGGACAGGTAGCAATAAGAGGCCAGAAAAGTTAAATGTACATATAAAGATCAGCTGGAGGACCAATTTGCAACTTATTAGGTCAATTGGCAACATGATTGGGTATAAAAAGAGCCTCTCAGAGTGGCAGTGTCTCTCAGAAGTCAAGATGGGCAGAGGATCACCAATTCCCCCAATGCTGCGGCGAAAAATAGTGGAGCAATATCAGAAAGGAGTTTCTCAGAGAAAAAATTCAAAGAGTTTTAAGTTATCATCATCAACAGTGCATAATATCATCCAAAGATTCAGAGAATCTGGAACAATCTCTGTGCGTAAGGGCAAGGCCGGAAAACCATATTGGATGCCCGTGATCTTCAAGCCCTTAGACGGCACTGCATCACATACAGGAATGCTACTGTAATGGAAATCACAACATGGGCACAACATATCTAAACATGATCCAGAAGCGCAGGCGTTTCTCTGGGCCAAGGCTTGTTTAAAATGGACTGTAGCAAAGTGGAAAACTGTTCTGTGGTCAGACGAATCAAAATTTGAAGTTCTTTTTGGAAAACTGGGACCCCATGTCATCCGGACTAAAGAGGACAAGGACAACCCAAGTTGTTATCAGCGCTCAGTTCAGAAGCCTGCATCTCTGATGGTATGGGGTTGCATGAGTGCGTGTGGCATGGGTAGCTTACACATCTGGAAAGGCACCATCAATGCTGAAAGGTATATCCAAGTTCTAGAACAACATATGCTCCCATCCAGACGTACTCTCTTTCAGGGAAGACCTGACATTTTCTAACATGACAATGCCAGACCACATACTGCATCAATTATAACATCATGGCTGCGTAGAAGAAGGATCCGGGTACTGAAATGGCCAGCCTGCAGTCCAGATCTTTCACCCATAGAAAACATTTGGCGCATCATAAAGAGGAAGATGCGACAAAGAAGACCTAAGACAGTTGAGCAACTAGAAGCCTGTATTAGACAAGAATGGGGCAACATTCCTATTCCTAAACTTGAGCAACTTGTCTCCTCAGTCCCCAGACGTTTGCAGACTGTTATAAAAAAAGAGGGGATGCCATACGGTGGTAAATATGGCCTTGTCCCAACTTTTTTGAGATGTGTTGATGCCATGAAATTTAAAATAAACTTATTTTTCCCTTAAAATGATATATTTTCTCAGTTTAAACATTTGATATGTCATCTATGTTGTATTCTGAATAAAATATTGAAATTTGAAACTTCCACATTATTGCATTCTGTTTTTATTCACGATTTGTACAGTGTCCCAACTTTTTTGGAATCGGGTTTGTATATTTTTCCATGTTAATAGCTTTACTGCCCAATTATATCAGTATAATATGGGATAAAATGAATGCATAAAATCAATGATTTGCCAATGAAGACCTTGGGTAATATGGGTACATGACAAAACAGTTGGGAAACACTGTGGGTCTTTTGCCTGAGAAAGTTGATGATAAAGTGTGTTCCAAACCTTACTTTCAATCCCCACACCCTGTGAACCTTCAAAGCTCATGCTAATGGATAAAAAAGAGGAAGCTAGTTGAGATAACTGCTGTTGATTATAACAGAGGAACCCAAACAAGAGTAAAAAGGAAATCAGGAAATGCTGAAGAGTGGAAAGGAAGTCAGGAAGACTGAGCAGAAAAAGAGGTGTGGAAGTCACTGATTAGCCACTAATGGAGCCAAGAAGATAAGCTAATAGCCATGCTAATATACTTCAATGTAGACGTTGGATGAGAAGTAGAGTACCATAAAGGTTCTCATAATGTTTGCTAAGGCCATTTTTGATGTGTGTACAAAGCCTGATCAGCCAAATGTAAACACACAGAGGAGGATGAAAGCGACTGGTATATCTTTAGCTGGTTATGGTGCCCACACACTTCTTCCCATGCTCATGCTGTAAATGGCCCCCTGCCATGGTGGTCCGCTCAGTCAAGTTACATATGGTGGACAGGGCTGCAGCCATGCAACAGGCATAAACAAGGCCCCATAATGGTCACCGTATTCCTGCAGACATGCAGGCGAGAGCTTCAGGCTCTGTTGAAGCCCTTGATGAGGGATGAAAAATTCAGTTTGTTGAGGACTAACGAAGGATGGGAGGTAGTTGGGGGGGCTACGCAGCTGCTTACAATTTACTCGATTGTGACAAAAACAAATGCCACTGATGGCAACACTTCATCAACTTCCAAATCATGCCTGCATGCACCAGTGCTGCTTCTGAGCAGTTTTGCATATTTTTACCCCATATTATTCCTATATGTGATACAGTGGCCCTCAAAAAGCCACTCTTAAAAATGCACTGGAATTTAGCTCAAGGTCATCTGGTAGCCAGGTTCACAGATGTGCCCTAGAAAAGTAATCACATTACACTGATGTTTCATAATCATAAAGTGTCCAAAATACTTTTTATCATTTCAAACCTAATTTTGTCCTTGAAAAGTGTGCATGTGCTATTTGTCATTAAAGGGTCCTTGATTATGATTTCACTTTTTTAACTTTAGTTAGCATGTAATGTTGCTGTTTGAGCATAAACAGTATCTGCAAAGTTACAACGCTCAAAGTTCAATGCAAAGGGAGATATTTTCTTTTACAGAAATCACTTTTTAAGAACTACAACAAACAGCTGGTAGGGACTACAATGACCTTCTTCCCAGGTTGGTGACATCACAAACCCCAAAAATTACATAAACCCTGCCGCCGAGAACACGCAACAAAGGGGGTGATGCCATGTTGGGCTGCTTTAGAGAAGAGGAAGAGTTGTTGTAGTAGAGTGTTGTTACCATGCCGTCATTTTACGATATGTTACCACTACGTTTACATTACACCTCCACTGTCATTTTGCTATTTATAGAAATGAAAAAAATAACCCATTTAATTCAGTTGGATAACAGTCACTTCAATCCCATCCAGCTCATCCAACACGAGCTGCAGAGTCGTAAGAAGTGCAGCAGGAATCAGAGTTCACTGATCACGTGACAAGAGTAAGTGACGAGATGAGCCGTAGTTCACTGATAAGCCATGCAAAATCGGGTTCATTATCGAAGTCGATTCATCTTCGATACTGAACGCGATTTTGCGTGGCTTGTCCGTGAACTACGGCTTTGTCTATTAAAAGGCGCTCCATTTGAAAGCAGGTGATGGCGATTTAGCGGTAATCAGGGAACCGGCTTTACTGACGAAATGCGCGTGAGAATCGCATGCGATATATCGCCCAGCCCTAGCTACATTACCAGCGAAATGACAGCAAATCATAAATTTGTGTGAGTTACAGAATGAAATTAAAGTGTTTAATCGCTGCAAACATTCCTCTGATCTGCATTTCCATCCTTTTAACCGTCGCGCTGAATAACACAGCAACTGAAATTCGGCATGTCGCAAACACTCTATGGTAGTCGCAAATCACATGTGACAGCCGGTGACAGCCAATAAGGAGCAAGGTTTGACGTCACTGCTGCAAACTGTGTCGTATTGTGAGAAGCGCCAATTTTGAAAGTTATGAAACGGCGGATTGATACGATTAATGTATAATGGTTATATTACTTTATAAGAATCTTTTCCTTACACAATTGCATCGTCTGACTTCTGAAGACTTGAAAAAAAATGCACGAAATAATGGACTACGTTTATTATCGGTTTATGGTGCGTTTTCATGTTATGGTGAGGAGCTGTTCCATTAAAAACAAAATAAAAATTAAATGATTAAGTGTTGGTTAAACGGTGGCAGAGTGACCGTGTTTTTTTTTTTTTTTTTTTAATAATGTAAAGTTTAGGCTTGGGTAAAGTGATGGAATGAGATGGATCATGTAACAGGAAGGTCTACAAATGATATGTAAGACATTTATAAGTGATGAATAGTTTACACTTTAGAATAGGGTATGCAGAAAGTGTTATAAATGACTTGTATACATATACAAATAATTTGTAACAGGTAAGGTCTACAAATGATATGTAAGACATTTATAAGTGATGAATAGTTTACACTTTAGAATAGGGTATGCAGAAAGTGTTATAAATGACTTGTATACATATACAAATAATTTGTAACAGGTAAGAAAGGTCTACAAATGATGTGTAACACATTTATAAGTGATGAATAGTTTACACTTTAGAATAGGGTATGCAGAAAGCTTTGCAAATGATTTATTCATGCATTTACACATCATCTATAACAGGTGTTGAACACTTTGTAGTGTGTAATGCAGTGTAAGTGCTGACTGGTGAGGGTATAGAC